>NC_045732.1:3361958-3429714 GCF_009834535.1 Camelus ferus
CCCACTCAGCGAAACAGATCACTTGTGGAACTCCGACAAAGCATTGTACTCTTCAAAAGACAAAGACGCCAAAAGTCTGGTAGGAGAAAGGAAAAAAAGAAAGCAGAAAGGCAAAACACTGCAGGACCGGTCCCATGGGGAGGGAGCGACAAAGAAGGACTGGCACTCATTCACTGGGTCTCCCCCTCTCCAACGGAGAGGCCAGCTGGACGAAGGGGCAGCCTCTTAGGCTCGGATCTATATGTAGCAGCCCTTGACTGACAGAACTAAGTTAAACCAGCACAGAGGGTCCCTGCGACACCCAGCCTGAGACCCGAGCTGGGAGCTGGGGTCCGGGACAGGCTGCCTGAGCTGGATGGAGGACGGGGGTGGCCACACTGAGGCAGTCCTGGGAGACTGCAGGGTGCTGCGCAAAGTGGATGAGTGGGTGCACAGGGCAGAACAACCTGGGCCTTCCATAAAACAGCAAGGCTGATGTGCCCTGGGTGGAAGGCTGCATACCCCTTTCTCTGAAAACCCGTGTAAGGTTTTCGGCGAGGAGAGGCGGGGCTCAGGCAAAGCCTCCATATCATCTGGCGCTTGGGACCCAGATGGGGGCGGGGGCGGAACCTGAATCCGTGCCTGGGGGCTCAGCAGCCTCAAAGGCCAGACAGTGACTTGTTTGTAGCCCGAGTCAGATATGATCCTTCTGCCCTGGTGCCTTGAAAAGTTAGCACCGCCAGAACAAACAAGGAGCTGAGTTTGGGCACGGAGCAGGGGTGGGGCTGTTCCAAGGTCTTCCCAGGGCCCGCCTGTGGAGCCCCGACCTGAGGTGGAGTGCGCAGTGGCACGGAGCCTCAGAGAGACTGGCTCCAGGAGACGGTGGATGGCCTCTGCCTTTCCGGCAGGAACGCTGTGCTAGGAGGGGGCGTGATCTGTTTGCCGACAGGCACTGGCAACAGCACAGACGATGGAGGGCCTCTGGAAACAACAGCAAGCTGAGCTCGTGAAACAGGGTAAAGACAGAAAGACTTCTCATTAAAAGCACACAGCCTCCAGGAAAACACACCCTCCCCTTCTCTCTCTCTTTTTTTTAATCTGTTTTTAACTGTTATATTTTCTATTACTTTTTTACTTTTTACTTTTTAAACCATTATATATCCTTCCATTTTTAATCCCTTATAAATTTTTCTTTTAAAATAGTATTAATATTATTTTAAAAAAATCCACGTCATGTCGTTTTCATCTTTGTTTTGATCTCCTGTTATTGATTATACACAAGTTTCAAATATATGATTCCTCTTTTCTCCTATTTTAAAGCTTTCTAAGAGACATCTCAACCTGATTGCTATTCAGCTTCAACTTAATCTTCAGTTATTCATTATACACTGTTTTCAAAGCTTTATTTTCTCCCCTTTTTCAAAATTACCTCTTAAACATCTTTGTTCATCTGTTATATTTTTATCACCTTTTTAATTTCTACATTCTAAACAATTGCACATGCTTCTAGTTTTAATTCCTTTTTAAATTTCACTTTCTAAACAATAGTATATGCTTCTAGTTTTAATTCCTTTTAAATTATTCTCTTAAAGTGGCTAAATTTTTATTTTTTTTAAATCCACCTGATTACATTTTGACTTCTTTTGGGCTTGATCTCCTGTTACTGATTATAAATAGGTTCCAAATATCATTTTTTGATCTTTTTTCCATTTTTTAAGGGTTTTAAAAAAAAGAAATCTCCCCTCGAATGCTAGTCTGATTCAAATTGTTCTTCTATTATTCATTATACACTGCTTACAAACCTTTTTTCTTCTTCTTTTAAAATTCTCTTTCTCTCTCTCTCCTTTTTTAATTTTTTAAAGTTTTATTCCTATATAGGCATTATATAGATAAATAAACTCCTTTAAGGACCAAAATAGACAACTAATACTCCATAAGCCACAGTGCCAGAGAGATATGAGCAAGAAAGAAGAAGAGAAACCATTCCCAATTAAAAGAACAAGAGAAATCCTCTGAAAGAACGATCAATAAAATAGACATCAATAGCCTACTACATGAAGATTTCAAAAAAGGAGTGATCAAACTATTGAAGAAACTAAAAGAGATAGTGTTTAGAGATATAAAATATGTCAAAAATGAAATTGAAGATATAAAGAAGAGCCAAGTAGAATTGGTAAACACATTGGCTGAGATGAGAATGAATCTAAAGGCTGTGCAAAGCAGACTACATATTGCAGAGGAACGAATTAGTGACCTAGAAGACAGGACAACAGACAGCACCCAATCAGAACAACTGCAAGATAAACAAATAAAAATAAATGAAAGCAACATAAGGGACCTAAGGGATAACATAAAGCATGCCAATCTTCACATAATAGTGGTCCCAGAAGGGGAAGAAAGTTCAAAGGGGTTTCAAAAGGATTTTGAGGAAATCATGACTGAAAACTTCATAAACTTAAAGAAAGAATCAGATATCCATGTACAGGAAGTTCAAAGGGTCCCAAACAGGAAGAAACCAAACAGACACACACCAAGACATATCATAATCAAGATGACCAGAGTCAAGGATAAAGAAATTACCCTAAAGGCAGCAAGAGAAAGGCAAAGAGTGAGTTACAAGGGAACCACAATAAGGCTTTCAGCTGGTTTCTCTACACAAACACTACAGGCCAGAAGGGAGTGGAAAGATATATT
The DNA here is from genome assembly GCF_009834535.1 of Camelus ferus. Taxonomy (NCBI): domain Eukaryota; kingdom Metazoa; phylum Chordata; class Mammalia; order Artiodactyla; family Camelidae; genus Camelus; species Camelus ferus. The sequence goes on from NC_045732.1 coordinate 3,364,632, forward strand.
CAAAGTCCTGAATGAAAAAAAGATGCAGCCTAGTATACTTTATCCAACAAGGCTATCCTTTAAGGCAGAAGGACACATAAAGAGTTTCACAGACAAGTAAAAACTAAAAGAGTTTAGTAACACAAACCCCATGCTGAAAGAAATATTGAAGATCTACTCTAAATAGAAAAGCAGCAGAATGCTACAGAAGTGAGAAACTCATAACTGGAAAGGTGATAACCACCATGATTTACAAATAAAATAAGCATGAAATTGTAGAAGAAGACATCGAAATCATGAGTAGGAGAGGGAAACAAGAAAATATAGAATATTTTTTCTTTCTTTTTTAAATTTTTTGTTTTTGGTAGGATGCATTTGAGATATAGTAATGGGCTAGTAGACTTACAGAAAAAGGTAACCCCAAGATAAAAACTTACAAGGGGGTCACAAAAACTAAATAAAATCCATAATAATACAAAAGAAAATTACCAAACCACAAAAGGAAGAAGAAAGGAACAAAGAAGAAATACCAATTCAATTGCAAAGATAAGTTCAAAATGGCAATAAACACGCATCTATCATTAATTACTGTAAATGTTAATGGACTAAATGCTCCAGTCAAAAGACATAGAGTGGTAGACTGGATAATAAAGCAAGAAACTTCAATAAGCTGCATACAAGAGACCCACTTTAGGGAGAAGGAAACATATAGATTGAGAGGGAAAGGATGGAAAAGGATATTCCATGCAAATGAAAAAGTCAAAAAAGCAGGTGTTGCAGTACTGATTTCAGACAAAATAGACTTCAATAAAAAGGTCATAGGGAAAGATAAAAAAGGACATTTTATAATAATTAAAGGAATGATACACGATGAGGACATTACACTCATTAATATATGTGCAACCAATATTGGAGAACCTAAATACATAAAACAAATACTAACAGAGATAAAGGAGGATATTGATGGGAATACAATCATAGTTGGAGATTTTAACACCACATTAACATCAGTAGACAGATCTTCCAGAGAGAAAATAAATAAGGCAACAGAAAACTAAATAATACAAAAGAAACATGAGATTTGGTGGATATTTTCATAGTATTACACCCTGAAAAAAGAGGATATACATTTTGTTCAAGTGCAAATGGAAAATTTTCTAGGATTGATCATGTTCTTGGGCACAAAAGAAACCTTGACAATTTTAAGATAGAAATTATCTCAAGCATCTTCACTGACCACAATGCCATGAAACTACAAATCAACAACAGGGAAACAAAGGAGAAAAAAAGTAAAGCATGGGGATTAAACAATATGGTATTAAAAAAAACAATGGGTCAATGAGGAAATCAAAGCTGAAATTAAAAATTACCTTGAGACAAATGACAATGAAAGCACAACCACACAAAATTTATGGGACACAGCAAAGGAAGTGCTAAGAGGGAAGTTTACAGCAATACAGGCCTTCCTCAAAAAAGAAGAATAATCTCAAGCAGTTTAACCCACCAGCTGAAAGAACTAGAAAAAGAAAAAGAAAAAATTCAAAAAGGCAACAAAAGGAAGGAAATTATAAAGATCAGGGGGGAAATAAATAAAATAGAGATCAAAAGAACCATAAGAAAATCAATCTAACCAAAAGGTGGTTTTTAGAAAAAATATATAAAATCGACAAACCCCTGGCCAAACTCACAAAGAAGAAAAAAGAGAGAGCAAAAATCAGCAAAATAAGAAAGGAAAATGGAGAAATTACAACAAACAAAATAGAAATACAGAATATCATATGAGAATATTATGAAAAACTATATGGGACCAAATTGGATAACCTAGAGGAGATGGACAAGTTTCTGGAAACATACAGTCCACCAAGACTGAATCAAGAAGAAACTGACCACTTGAACAAACCGATCACTAAAAATGAAATTGAAATAGCAATAAAAAACCTCCATACAAATAAAAGTCCAGGACCAGATGGCTTCACTGGGGAATTCTAACAAACATACAGAGAATCTCATACCAGTCCTTCTCAAACCCTTCCAGAAGATTGAAAAGAAGGGAATACTCCTAAACTCATTCTATGAAGCCACTATCACCCTGATACCAAAACCAGGCAAAGACACTACCAAAAAAGAGAATTATAGGCCAATATCACTGATGAACATAGATGCCAAAATCCTCACCAAAATATTAGCAAATAGAATCCAACAAAACATAAAAAAGATTATACATCATAATTAAGTGGGGTTCATCCCAGGGACACAAGGATGGTTCAACATATTCAAATCAATGAATGTAATACATCACATCAACAAGAGAAAGGAAAATAACCACATGATCATCTCAATAGAGGCAGAAAAGGCTTTTGATAAAATTCAACACCCATTTACTGTAAAAACTCTTACCAAAGTAGGTATTGAGGGAACATATCTCAACATAATAACAGCAATATATGACAAACCTACAGCAAGCATAGAACTCAATGGTGAAAAACTCATAAGCTTCCCACTAAAATCTGGGAAAAGACAATGATGTCCACTATCACCACTCCTATTCAACATAGTCTTGGAAGTCCTAGCCATTGCAATCAGGCAAGTGAGAGAAATAAAAGGGATCCAAGTTGGAAAAGAAGAGGTAAAAGTGTCACTATATGCAGATAACATGGTGCTATATATAGAAAAACCTAAAAATCCACACCAAAACTTGTAGAGCTGATCGAAGAATTCAGCAAGGTAGCAGGTTACAAGATTAGCATTCAAAATTCAGTGGCATTTCTTTACACTATCGATGAATCAACAGAAAAATAAAGTAAAAAATTAATTCCCTTTAAAATAGCACACAAAGTAATAAAATACCTCGGAGTTAATCTAACCAAGGAAGTGAAATATTTATTCACCGAAAACTATAAAACACTGATCAAGGAAATTAAAGAAGGTTTAAAAACATTGAAAGATATCCCAAGCTCCTGGATTGGAAGAATCAATACTGTTAAAATGGCCATACTGCCTAAGGCAATCTACAGAATTAATGCAATCTCTTTCAAGTTACCCAGGACATATTTCACTAAAGTAGAACAAATCATACTACAGTTTATATGGAACCACCAAAGACTTAGAATTAACAAAGCGTTACTGAGGAACAAGAAAGAGGCTGGAGGAATATCTCTCCCAGACGTCAGAGAATACTATAGAGCTACAGTAATCAATGGAGCATGGTATTGGTACAGAAACAGACATATGGACCAATGGAACAGGATAGAGAGCCCAGAAATGAACCCACAAACTTTTGGTCAACTCATCTTTGACAAAGGAGGCAAGAATATACAATGGAATAAAGACAGTCTCTTCAGCAAATGGTGTTGGGAAAACTGGACAGCAGCATGTAAAGGAATGAAGCTAGAACACTCCTTCACACCATACACAAAAATCAACTCAAAATGGATCGAAGACTTAAACATAAGACAAGATACAATAAACCTCCTAGGAGAAAATATAGGCAAAACATTATCTGACATACATCTCAAAATGTTCTCCTGGAACAGTCTACTCAAGCAATAGAAATAAAAGGAAGAATAAACAAATGGGGCCTAATGAAACTTTCAAGCTTCTGCATAGCAAAGGAAACCCTGAGCAAAACAAAATGACAACGTCCAGAATGGGAGAAAATTTTTGCAAATGAAACTGACAAAGGCTTGATCTCCAGAGTATATAAGCAGCTCATACAACTTAATAAGGAAAAAACAATCAACCGAATCCAAAAATGGGCATAAGACCTAAACAATCAATTTTCCATGGAAGAAATACAAATGATCAAAAGGCACATGAAGAAATTCTCAATATCACTAATTGTCAGAGAAATGCAAACCACAACTACAATATGGTATCACCTCACACCAGTCAGAATGGCCATCATTCAAAAGTCTGCAAATGACATGCTGGAGAGGCTGTGGAGAATAGGGAACCCTCCTGCTGATGTGAATGCAGTTTGGTGCAGCCCCAGTGGAAAACAGTATGGAGATTCCTCAAAAGACTAGGAATGTATTTACCATATGACCCAATAATCCCACTCCTAGGCATATATCCAGAAGGAAACCTACTTCAAAAAGACACCTGCATCCCAATGTTCATAGTAGCAATATTTACAATAGCCAAGACTTGGAAACAGCCTAAATGTCCATCAACAGATGAGTGGATAAAGAAGTGGTGGTATATTTATACAATGGAATAGCATTCAGCCAGAAAAACCAACAACATAATGCCATTTGCAGCAACATGGATGTTCCTGGGGAATGTCATTTTAAGTTAAGTAAGCCAGTAAGGTGAAGAAAAATACTATATGAGATTGCTCATATACAGAATAAAAAAAACATAAATACAAAACAAACAGACTCATAGACATAGAATGTAAACTTTTTTTTTCCAGGTGACGGGGGGTGAGAAGGGACAGACTGGGATTTCAAAATGTAGAATAGATAAGCAACATTGTACTGTGTATCACAGGGAAATATATACAGGATCTTTTTGTGGCTCACAGTGAATGATAATGTGACAATGAATATATATATATATATATGTTCATGTATATCTGAAGAAATGCACCCTACATTGGAATTTGACACAACATTGTAAAATGACTATTACTCAATTTTTAAAAGTTAAAAAAAAAAGAAAATAACCAAGACATTAACAACTAAAATGGCCATCAACAGATGGTTGGATAAAGATATTTTATACATATTAACAATGGAATACTACTCTGCCATAAAAAAGGATGAAGCAATGCCTTCTGCAGCAATATGGATGAATCTGGAGATTCTCATTGTAAGTGAGGTAGATGAAACCAAGACAAATATCATTTGATATCACTTACATGTAGGATATCAAAAATGGCACTAATGAATTATTTTACAAGCAGAAATAGACTCAGAGACATAGAAAGCAAACTTATGGTTTTCAAGGAAGAAGAAGGGAGGGATAAATTAGAAGTTTGTAATTCCAGATACTCACTATTATATATAAAGTAAAAAACAAGTCCTAGTTTTTAACATAGGGAACTATAATTAATATTTTGTAAGAAAATATAATAGTAAATAATATGAAAGAAGTATATATATTATATGTGTGTGTGTTACTGAATCAATATAATTTACAACAGAATCTAATGCAGCATTGTAAATTAACTGTACTTCAAATAAAATAAATAAATAAACATAGTAATGGCAGTGTTAAAAAAAAACACTCTTTTATATGATACCTACAAAAATCACTTCAGGTAGACAGAGAAGATGGCGGAGTAGAAGGACGCTTGCAGGTCACCCTCTCACACAAATACACCAAGACCCACATCTACAGACCCACTCAGCCAAGAAGAGCACCTGTGGAACTCAGACAGAACATCGCCCTCTTCAAAAGATAAAGACGCCAAAAATCTGGTAGGAGAAAAGGAAAAAACGAAGAACAAAAGGCAAAGCAGCGCGGGACGGGTCCCACGGGGAGGGAGCGGCAAAGGAGGACTGGCGCTCGCTCGCTGGGTCTCCCCTCTCCAACTGAGAGGCCAGCGGGACGGAGGGGGAGCCTCTGAGGCTCGGATCTGTACAGAGCAGCCCTTGACTAACAGAACTAAGTTAAACGGGCACAGAGCGTCCCCCCGACACCCAGCCTGAGACGCGGGCCTGCAGCGGCGGGCAGGGCCAGGCTGCACAAGCCGGGCGGAGGACGGAAGTGGTTGCACGGAGGCAGCCCCAGGGGAACGCAAGGGGCTGCGCGCCGTGGCTGTGGGTGCACAGGGCAGAACAATCTGGGCCCTCCATAAAACAGCAAGGTTGATGCGCTCTCGGGGGAAGGGTGCACACCCCCATCTCTGAAAACCCGCGGAAAGTTTTCAGGGGAAGAGAGGTGGGGCTCAGGCACAGCCGCCATATCCTCCACGCTGAGCACTCAGGCGGGGGCGGGGGCGAAACCTACATCCGCACTGAAGGGCTTAGCAGCCTCAAAGCCCAGACTGAGACTGGCCTGCAGCCTGGGTCAGATAGGATCCTTCCATCCTAGTCCCTCAGAGAACTTGCTCCACAAAGACAAACAAGGAGCTGGGTTTTGGCTCGGAGCAGGGACAGGGCTGTCCCTCGGTCTTCCCCGAGCCCACCCGCGGAGCGCCAACCAGGGTGGAACGCCGACCAGGGCAGAGCGCGCAACAGCACAGAGCAGCGGAGCTACAGGCGGCAGCGCAGGTAGAGCGAGACCGTCCCTCCGCCTTTCAGGCAGGAACACAGCCCCTGAACGAGGTGCTGGGAGGGGGCACGACCCGCCCTCCTACCCGGCCAGTCTGCAACATCTGACTGCGGCATCCGGAGGGGCAGCGACCCGCCCTCCCACAGCAGAGAGCTGCACCTGACCCAGTGTTAGGAGGAGGCACAATCTGCTTGCTGACAGGTGCTGGGAGCAGCACAGAAGAGGGCGCCAATGGAGGGCCTCTGAAAACAGCAAGCTGAGCTTCCAAAACAGGACTAAGACAGAAAGACTTCACATTAAAAGCACAAAGACTCCAGGAGAACATCGACAACCACCCCCCCCTTTTTTTTTTAAATCTGTTTTTACCTGTTCTATTTTCTATTACTCTCTTAATCTTTACATCTTGATTCATTTCTATTTCTCTTGGGTTTTGAAGTCCTGCTATTGATTAGACACAGGTTTCAAACACATCTATTCATCTCCCCCCCCTTTTTTTTTGTAAAGGTTTTAAAAGGACGTTTCAACCCGATTAATACTCTGCTTCAACTCGCTCTTCTATTATTCATTATACACTGTTTTCAAACCTTTTTTCTCCCTTCTTTTAAAATTCTTTCTCTCTCACTCGTATTTTTTTTTCTTTTTTTCCTAAGTTCTATTCCTAAATAGGCATCAGAAAGATAAAATCCTTAAGGACCAAAATAAACAACTGATACTCCATAAACCACAGTGCCAAAGAGGTATGAGCAAGATGAAGAAGCAGAAAAACATTTCCCAATTAAAAGAACAAGAGAAATCCCCTGAAAGAAAGATCAACGAAACAGACATCGATAGCCTACTAGATTAAGATTTCAAAAAAGGAGTGATCGAATTGCTGAAGGAATTAAAAGAGATAGTGTTTAGAGATATAAAATATGTCAAAAATGAAATTGAAGCTATAAAGAAGAGCCAAGTAGAATGGGTAAACTCATTGACAGAGATGAGGAATGATCTAATAGCTGTGCAAAGCCGACTAGATAATGCAGAGGAACGAATTAGTGATCTAGAAGACAAGGCAATAGAAAGCACCCATTCAGAAGAACTACAAGATAAGCAAATAAAAAATAATGAAAATAGCATAAGGGAACTATGGGATAATATAAAGCATCCCAATCTTCGCATAATAGGGGTCCCAGAAGGAGAAGAAAGATCAAAGGGGATTGAAAAGGTTTTTGAAGAAATCATGACTGAAAACTTCCCAAACTTAAAGAAGGAATCAGATATCCAAGTACAGGAAGTTCAGAGGGTCCCAAACAGGAAGAACCCAAATAGACCCACACCAAGACATATCATAATCAAGATGGCCAGAGTCAAGGATAAAGAAATGATTCTAAAGGCAGCAAGAGAAAAGAAAAGGGTAAGTTACAAGGGAACCCCCATAAGGCTATCAGCTGATTTCTCTACACAAACACTACAGGCCAGAAGGGAGTGGCAAGATATATTCAAAGCCCTGAATGAAAAAAAGATGCAGCCTAGGATCCTTTATCCAGCAAGGCTATCCTTGAGGATAGAAGGAGAAATAAAGAGTTTCACAGACAAAAAAAAGCTGCAGGAGTTTAGCAACACTAAACCCATGCTAAAAGAAATATTGAAAGGGCTATTCTAAACAGAAAAGAAGAAGGATGCTACAGAAATGAGAAACACTCAACTGGAAAGGTGATAACTCATGAATTACAAATAAAGTAAACATGAAATTTTAAAAGAAGACATACAAATCACTGAGAGTGGGAGAGGGAGGCAGGGAAATATAGAATATTTTTTCTTTCTTTTTAAAATTTTTTTAACAGTAGGATGGGTTTGAGATCATGTTACTATCAGATTAATAAAAACAGTTATAGTAATGGGTTGATACATTTACAAAAAGGGTAACCACAAGCCAAAAATTTACAAAGGAGTCACAATAATTAAATAAAATCCATCATAACAAAGGAAAATTACCAAACCACAAAAGGAAGAAGAAAGGAACAAAGAGGATATACCAATTCAACTGCAAAGATAAGTACAAAATGGCAATAAATACACATCTATCATTAATTACTGTAAATGTCAATGGACTAAATGCTCCAGTCAAAAGACACAGAGTGGCAGACTGGATAATAAAGGAAGAACCTTCAATATGCTGTATACAAGAGACCCACTTTAGGGAGAAGGACACATATAAATTGAGAGTGAAAGGATGGAAAAAGATATTCCATGCAAATGAAAAAGTCAAAAAAGCAGGTGTTGCAGTACTGATTTCAGACAAAATAGACTTCAATAAAAAGGTCATAGGGAAAGATAAAAAAGGACATTTTATAATGATTAAAGGAATGATACAAGATGAGGATATTACACTCATTAATATACATGCACCCAATATAGGAGCACCTAAGTACATACAAGAATTACTAACAGAGACAAAGGGGGATATTGATGGGAATACAATCATAGTTGGAGATTTTAACACTGCATTACTATCACTAGACAGAACTTCCAGACAGAAAATAAACAAGGCAACAGAGAAATTAAATACTACAATAGAAAAACTAGATTTGGTGGATATTTTCAGAGCATTACACCCCCCAAAAATAGGATATACATTCTTTTCAAGTGCACATGGAACATTTTCCAGGATCGATCATGTACTTGGGCACAAAAGAAACCTCAACAATTTTAAGAAGATAGAAATTATCTCAAGCATCTTTACTGACCGCAATGCCATGAAACTGGAAATGAACAACAGAGAAACAAAGGAGAAAAAAAGGAAAGCATGGAGATTAAACAATATGTTATAGAAAAAACAATGGATCAATGAGGAAATCAAAGCTGAAATTAAAAAATACCTTGAGACAAATGATAATGAAAGCACAAACACTCAAAACCTATGGGACACAGCAAAGGCAGTGCTAAGAGGGAAGTTTATAACGAAACAGGCCTTCCACAAAAAAGAAGAAGAATCTCAAATAAACAATTTAACCCACCACCTGAATGAATTAGAAAAAAAACAACAAAAATCCCCAAAAAGCAGAAGAAGGAAGGAATTAATAAAGATCAGAGGGGAATTAAATACAATAGAGATTAACAAGACCATTTAAAAAAATCAACCAAACCAAAAGCTGGTTTTCTGGAAAAGTAAATAAAATCGACAAACCTCTGGCCAAACTCAAAAAGAAGAAAAAAGAGACAGCACAAATTAGCAAAATAAGAAAGGAAAATGGAGAAATTACAACAAACAAAATAGAAACACAGAATATCATACGAGAATATTATGAAAAACTATATGGAAACAAACTGGAAAACTTAGAGGAGATGGACAAGTTTCTGAAAACATACTGTCCACCAAAACTGAATCAAGAAGAATCTGAACACTTGAACAATCTGATCACTAGAAAGGAAATAGAAATAGCAATTAAAAACCTCCCTACAAATAAAAGTCCAGGACCGGATGGCTTCACCAGGGAATTCTATCAAACATACAAAGAAGAACTCATACCAGTCCTACTCAAACTATTCCAGACGATTAAAAAGGAGGGAATACTCCCATACTCATTCTATGAAGCCACCATCACCCTGATACCAAAACTAGGCAAAGACACTTCAAAAAAAGAGAATTATAGGCCAATATCACTGATGAACATAGACGCCAAAATCCTCACCAAAATTTTAGCAAATAGAATCCAACAACACATAAAAAAGATTATATATCATGACCAAGTGGGGTTCATCCAGGGACACAAGGGTGGTTCAACATACGCAAATCAATCAGTGTAATACATCACATCAACAAGAGAAAGGACAAAAACCACATGATCATCTCAATCGATGTAGAAAAAGCATTTGATAAAATTCAACACCCATTTATGATAAAACTTCTCACCAAAGTGGATATAGAGGGAACATATCTCAACATCATAAAAGCTATATAAGACAAACCTACAGCCAGCATAGTACTCAATGGTGAAAAACTCAAAAGCTTCCCACTAAAATCTGGGACAAGACAAGGATGCCCACTATCACCACTCCTACTCAACATAGTCCTGGAAGTTCTAGCCACAGCAGTCAGGCAAGGGAAAGAAATGAAAGGGATCCAAATTGGAAAAGAAGAGGTAAAAGTGTCACTATATGCTGATGACATGTTATTATATATAGAAAACCCTAAAAGGTCCACACAAAAGCCACTAGAGCTGATTGAAGAATACAGCAAGGTAGCAGGTTACAAAATTAACGTTCAAAAATCAGTTGCATTTCTTTACACTAACGATAAATCAACAGAAGAAGAAAGTAAAGAAACAATCCCCTTTAAAATAGCACCCAAAGTAATAAAATATCTGGGAATAAATCTAACCAAGGAGGTGAAAGAATTATACACAGAAAACTATAAACCATTCATGAAGGAAATTAAAGAAGACTTTAAAAAATGGAAAGATATTCCATGCTCTTGGATTGGAAGAATCAATATTGTTACAATGGTCACACTGCCCAAGGCAATCTACAGATTTAATGCAATCCCTATCCAATTACCCAGGACATATTTCACAGAACTAGAACAAATCATAATAAAATTCATCTGGAACCATCAAAGACCTAGAATTGCCAAAGCATTACTGAAGAGAAAGAAAGAGGCTGGAGGAATAACTCTCCCAGATTTCAGACAATACTATAGAGCTACAGTCATCAAGACAGCATAGTATTGGTACCAAAACAGACATATAGACCAATGGAACAGAATAGAGAGCCCAGAAATGAACCCACAAACTTTTGGTCAACTCATTTTTGACAAAGGAGGCAAGAATATACATTGGAATAAAGACAGTCTCTTCAGCAAATGGTGTTGGGAAAACTGGACAGCAACATGTAAAACAATGAAGCTAGAACACTCCCTTACACCATATACAAAAATCAACTCAAAATGGATTAAAGACTTAAACATAAGACAAGATACAATAAACCTCCTAGAGGAAAACATAGGCAAAACATTATCTGACATACATCTCAAAAATTTTCTCCTAGAAGAAATTAAAGCAAGAATAAACAAATGGGAGCTAATGAAACTTACAAGCTTCTGCACATCAAAGGAAACCAGAAATAAAACAAGAAACCTATGGAATTGGAGGAAATTTTTGCAAGTGAACCCGACAAAGGCTTGATCTCCAGAATGTATAAGCAGCTCATACGACTCAATAAGAAAAAAATAAACAACCCAATCCAAAAATGGGCAGAAGACCTAAACAAGCAATTCTCCAAGGAAGACATACAAATGAGCAAAAAGCACATGAAAAAATGCTCAATATCACTAATTATCAGAGAAATGCAAATCAAAACTACAATGAGGTATCACCTCACACCAGTCAGAATGGCCGTCATTCAAAAATCCACAAATGACAAATGCTGAAGAGGCTGTGTAGAAAGGGGAACCCTCCTACACTTCTGGTGGGAATGCAGTTTGGTGCAGCCACTATGGAAAACAGTGTGGAGATTCCTCAAAAGACTAGGAATAGACTTACCTTATGACCCAGGAATCCCAGTGCTGGGCTTGTATCCAGAAGGAAATCTACTTCAGAATGACACCTGCACCCCAGTGTTCATAGCAGCACTATTTACAATAGCCAAAACATGGAAACAGCCTAAATGTCCATCAACAGGTGACTGGATAAAGAAGAAGTGTTATATTTATACAATGGAATACTATTCAGCCATAAAAACCGACAACATAACGCCATTTGCAGCAACATGGATGCTCCTGGAGAATGTCATTCTAAGTGAAGTAAGCCAGAAAGAGAAAGGAAAATACCATATGAGATCGCTCATATGTGGAATCTAAAAAACAAAAACAAAAACCTACCAACAAAAACAAAGCATAAATAAAGGACAGATATTGACTCACAGACAGAGAATACAGACTTATGGTTACCAGCGGGGTGGAGTGTGGGAAGGGATAGAGTGGGATTTCAAAATTGTAGAATAGACTACACTGTATAGCACAGGGAAATATACACAAAATATTATGATAACTCACAGAGAAAAAAATGTGACTATGAGTGTGTATATGTCCATGAATAACTGAAAAATTGTGCTGAACACTGGAATTTGACACAAATTTGTAAAATGATTATAAATCAATAAAAAATGTTAAAAAAATCATTTCAGAAACAGCTTGAGAGAGTGGGCTTGGATAAAGTATTTTATGCAAATAAAATTGAAAAAAAGTTGAGCTAGCTATACATAAGACAAAGTATACTTTAAAATCTTATCACAAATACAGAGAAGGGCATTATATGATAATAAAGAGATCAATAGAAGGAAAGAATAGAACATCTGTAACATTTATGCACCCAGTACAGGAGCACCTAAAGATATATAGCAAATATTAACATTCATAAGGGGAGAAATTGACAATAGTACCATAATGGTAGAGATTTTATTACCCCACTCACATAAAAGGACAGGTCATCCACAGAAACAATAAGGTAACAGTGAACTTAAATGACAGAAAACAAGTTTGATTAACATCTGTAGTACATTACATTTTAAAACAGCAGAATATACATTCTTTACAAGTGCACATGGAACAATTTCCAGGATCAATCTCATGCTAGGCCACAAAACATGTGTCAACTTACTTAGGAATATAGAAATTATATCAAGCATTTTTCCAACCACAGCAATATGAAACTAGAAGTGAATTACAAAAAGGAAAATGGGAAAAGCACAAACACATGCAGCCTAAATCATATGCTACTTGAAAACCAATGAGTCAATAAAGAAATCAAAGAGGAAATCAGATAATATCTCAAGACATGAACGTGGAAACACAAATTTCCAACATTATGGGATTCATCAAAAGCTGTTCTAAGTTTATGTCGATACAAGCCTTCCTAAACAAATTTTTAAAATCTCAAATAAAAAAGTAACCTATCATCTAAAGAAAATAGAAAAAAAAACTAATAAAGCACAAAATCAGCACATGAAAGGAAATAGTAAGATCAGAGAAGAAATAAATAAAACAGAGACCAAAATACAATAGAAAAATATTTAAAAAAACACAATACCTCATTTTTCGAAAAGGCAAAAAAAATGGTAAGCTTTTAACCAGACTCATCAAAAAAAAAAAATTAGAACCCAAGTAAAATAAGAAATGAAGGAAGATAAATTACATCCAATAAAAAAGAGATAAACAAAAATCATAAAAGAATACTATGAGGAGTTATATGCCAATAAATTGCACAATCTAGAAGAAATGGATAAATTTCTAGAACCATAAAATCTTCCAAGTCTCAATCAGGAAGAAACAGACTATCTACCAGACCAATAATTAGTAGTGAAATTCAATCAGTTAAAAAAAAAAAAAAAACTCCAAGGAAACAAAAGTCCTGAATCGGAAAATTTCACAAGGGATTATTGCCAAACATAAAGAAGAGCTAATACCTATCCTTCTCATAATGCTCCCAAAAACTGAAGAAGATAGATCACTACCAAATTCATTGTATAAGGCCATCAGTAACTTGATATCAAAACCAGACACTACAAAGAAGAAATTTTCAGGCCAATATTCCTGATGAATATAGATGCAAACTTCTCAAAATATTAGCAAATCCAATCCAGCAATGTATTAAAATGATCACACACCATGATCAAGTGGGATTTGCTGCACAGAAGCAAAAATGTTTTAATATCTGCAAGTCTAACAATGTGACACACTACATAAAAACAAAAGACAAAAAACAAAAAACACATGATAAAAATCATAGTAACTTTAGGTACCTGTGTAAGCAAAGTTGAAAGGCCTTGTCAGAGGAACATGGTGCTTGGGAGCCACTGTGGGATGGGAGGGATATAAGAAGATGCCATCATCACCTAGCATCTCGGTCAGTTCTTTATGCAGGCTTTCTTCTACTGTCTTAAATTTTCTGCATTTCTCATTGTTATATTTGAGCTTTTCTTCCAACAAGGCCAGTCCTATAGATTGATGACATACAGACTTTAAGGTATGAAATTTAATTTTTAAATATTAATATTTCTTATCTTTTCTTATTCAAGTAATAGATACTCATTCTAGAACACTGAGAAAGTAAAAGCATGATGAAAAAGAAACATTATAACCTTGCTGCCAGTACATGAGCATTGCTGATCATTTAATGTGAACTCACTCTTTTTTTGATAATGTTATAAATAGAGTTCCTAGCCTCTCCCAAAGAATATTACACTGTAAAAATTTGTCATAATCCTGAAAACCATCATAGACATGTTTATATTCTGACTGCATAATATTTTAATTGTAAAAATGTACCATTTTTTCTTTAACTATACCATGATTGTTCAGTATATAGACTATTTCTATAATTTAAATGCTGCAATAAACATCTTCATGTACATAATTCTTAGCAAAACCTTATAATACAATTATATTTTAGAGGATTCTAATTTATCTTCAATTTTTAATTATTTTATAATAAAGAATATAAATGCATACATATGTACACATCCTAAATACTTTGTATGCAATATTTATTTATTTAAAAATAAAATTTACCTACTTAAAAATATCCATGTCTTCAACAATTTCATAAACTTGATCTTAAATAACTGCATAAAATTTTATCCTATATATGAAGCATAATTTACTACCTATTCCTATTTTGTTAAACATTTATGGTGGTTCCAATTTTGGGTTATTTTAAAACATACTGCATTGTACATCCATATGAATAAAATGTTTACTATAGCTTGAAACTTTTTAATCTTAAGTGTCTGACTCCTGGCCACAATCCCCATGAGTGATTTTCTGGGAGTGGCAAAGGGCAATTATAAAGATTTTTCCTTGTGAAGACTCAAGGAGGAAAGCTGCCCTCTCCAAACCAGACATTGTGCATTGAAACTACACTATAATCTCCATAGGGTATTGCAGTCAAGGACTCAGGCCTCTCTGGCCTATTATGCTCTTGTGTATATTTGCATTTCTAGCCAAAGCACCTTCACTCCTATATCTCTTTATCTGAGGCCCATGGCAGAGTTCTTCTGATGTCTCTGCTGAGGCCTCTTTATGGGCAAACAGGAGCTAATCTTAAAAACACTTTTCCCCACTCTGATTTTACACTCAGAACTTGCCCACTCCATTTACACTATAGTCACTGAAAGCACCATGATCATTGAAAGCACAGTGTCTTTCTTCAACAATAGAGTAATTTCTGATAGAGACCTCCTTCATAGAGCCATGTGATAAAATAACAATAATGAAAAGAGCTTCTACTTATTGAAACTTTATGATGTTCCAAGGTCTCCATTTCCATCTTCAAAAATAAATTAGAAATTCCCAGTACATGCATGGTTAGGTTTTATCTTACATGTTTTAGATGCATAACCTCATTTAACTGGCAAACAATGCAAGAAAATATATACTATTTAATACATTCAATCACATAAGTAGTACATACTTTTACTAGTTCTATTTCATAGATGAAAAAAATGAATCACTTACAATATAACCATTTGAATGGAGGTTAAGCAAGCTAGGATCCAGAAAATTTAGAATTAGACTCCAGTCTAGAATAAGTTAACTAATCTCTTTTAGCTTCAGTTTCTCACTAAGAAAAGTTAACAATATTCATACTATCAGGCTCTCCTGAGTGTATAAGGGGATAACACATACCAAAAATCTAACATTTGGCATCCAGGTACTCAATGAGCATTTAGTTAAAATAACACTAATTACCAACTCTGCAACAAGTGTCCATAGCCACACTAATTTTCTGCTTAGATGCTTCAACTTAACTAACTCTCATAAACAATATTTAACATTTTGATAGGCTAACTTACCAAATTTTTCTGAATGGGCCTATCCATAAAGTCAAATATATTTTCCAAAATTTATGTTTAGCTATTGAAATACAATACATGACACAGAGAAAGCATCATAAGTATTTCAGTTTATAAGAAGCATTTGAAGTGCATTCCTTAAGTTGGTAACCATCTAACATTTCTGAACTAATGTTTGTAAATCTATAAAATGGTCATCATAATAGACACATTGCAAATTGGTATGATAAAGTGCACAGGAGAGTGCTTGATGAATAGTGAGAGATCAGTATATACTTGGTACTGATTCATTTATTTACATATGTCAGCTTTCTTCAAAACTCCACAAGTGGTTCTTATTAGTATACTTTTGGCAGGATGCTCTTCCCTACCCCAAAGTCATTAAACTGGTCTCCAAATAAAAAATTATTTATATACCAATGGAAGGGATGGTGTGTACTGACAGGCCCAGACACCATTTGATCAGTTCCCACAGAGGCTTGATAGGCTTCCCATGGTCACCAAGCAGGTCCACAAATTTCACAGGTTCCTGAGATGAATAAAATAAAGAAAATATACGTATTCTCTCAGAAAACTCTGGTTAAGACAAAAATGTATACAGGAATTTTCATAGCATCACTATTAATAGTAGCCATATAGCAATCAAATGATGAATGGATAAATAAAATGTATCAATATGATAGAATATTTTCAGCTGTAAGAAGGAATAAAATACTGATACATTGCTACAACATGGATAAAACTTGAAAATGGTATGTTAAGTGAAAGAAGCCAGTAACAAAGCATCATACAATGTATTATTCCATTTACTTGAAATGCCCAGAATAAACAATTTCAAAGGGACAGGAGGTAGATTAGTTATTACTTAATCCTGGGACGTTGGTAAGGAGATTGGAGACAGTGACAACTAATGGGTATGGCCTGTTTTTGTGGTGATGAAAATGTTCAAAATTGAATATGGTGACGGTTGCACTATTCTGATAATATATTAAAATCATTGAATTGTATATTTTAAATGGACAGTTTACATGGTATGTAAATTATAACTCAATAAACCTCTTACAATAAAGCAGCTACATTGCCATTAAAAATATGGTTGAGAAAATGACCACATCTCTTTCTAAACGTTTCAAATACTAACCACATAATCTGCCTGCTCTTCAAATATGAACTATTAGTGAGAAATCTGGTAAAGTTCTTATGACTACCAGTTTTGAGTCAGATATCATAATTCAAGGTGAGAGGAGAGCAACTTTGTTCTCCCCTTTGTCTTATTTCAGGTTCTTTATTTCAAGAAAAGTTTTAACAATCATTACCTATGTTAAAAATTTCTCCAAGTTACAAGAGAGCATCTTCTCCAAGTGAACTCAGAATGAACATATTTGTTACTAATCTTGCTTCAGTTTTGGTGTAATACTCTGATTATAAACCTACATTTCAGAGCCAAACATCCTTAGCTTGCAGCTTTACATAAACTATTCTGAGAGATTTCCAAGGATCTTATATAAAGAAACAGGCTATGCATTTTCTTAAACATAAGCATAGTGACTGAGATTTTATTTTTCTTAAAGTAGAAAGGGATCATGAGAGTTCTTCCTTATTGAAGGGCTACTATATGTCAGGCATTTTACAAGAAATATTCTTCATCCACAAAATAATTCTGTAATAGCATATTAATAGCTTAATTTCACAGAATAGTAAAGTGAAGAATAGATAAGAAAAAAAAACCACTTAGGAAGTGGCTCTTGATTTTAATTTGTGTCTGTCACACTCTAAAACACATTGCTGTCTGCAATTGTATGTACAAAAATTTAAATACTTGAAAATAAATGTTCTATCTCTTCATAATGTCAAAGACAATTTATTTTATTTAAAGAGTTCATATTTAAAATCTCAACAAGCTTGAATAAAACATAAATAAAGTGTCTTTCACATGTATCCATATCAACTTCCACTCAGCAGATATTAACAGGAGGGGAAAATAGATAAAAGAAAAGCAGATAACTGCATGTGTGTGTGTCTAAAATACCTCTGAGAGGGGAGGAAAACTGGGGTATTGACAGTTGGGGTTACCGAATCACTTTATGCTTTATTAAAACCTAAATTCTCTGATCCCTAGCACATGCCATACTCAGATAAACCTCACAACCCTGTACCCTTGTCAATCATGATATCTTCTCTGCCTGGAATACACTTTAATCCCTTTTATAACTGGTTAAGTCTTCCAAATAATTAAAGTATTGTGGGATAGCAACTTCTCTACCAGGAATATTTCACTAACTACCATATATATATAAGCCCATCCTCTGTGATTCTACAACATATGTTTGTACAGTATGGCACTCACTAAATCACGTAGCTTTTAATTATTTAACTCTATCATTTGTTTTTCTTAAGAATTTTATTTCTCAATATTTATAATGTATGACTCACAATAGAAGACCAATAAATACTTACAAGAGGAGAGAAGGGAGGAAGATATAAAAGAAGTAAACATACCTTCCCATCATGTCCCTTCGCTGACATCATTGTGACCCATAACTGAAAAGAATATTTCATTTGCTTCAGTTTAACATGTTGGACTGAAACTCCTAATATGGTTTCCAGGTGAGCTACAACCTTAAAAAATGAAGATATAAAAATATACAAACATGATTAGAAAAAGAAATATGACTGGAGAGTGATGTCACAAAGATGGCAAACAAAGAAGCTCTACACCCTCATTCCTTCATGGAAACAACAGAACAAAGTATTTGTGTGACTCATGAAAATCAATTAAGAATCTACAGTAACAAAGTAAATGCCTAAAAATGAAAATTCACATTAAAAATTCTAGGAAATTCCATTGTACCTTTGCTTACCCTTGTCCCACCCCCTTCATGGTATAGTGCAGAAAGATCAGGAGGAGGCCATCTAACTACCAAATCCTCCCTTGGTATGGAAAGGAAAAGAGTGGAATTTGCTTGTAGAGTTCTAACTAGTAGAGAGGAAGCCTGAAGGACTGGTTTTTCTCTTGCCTGATGGGGAGAACTGATGGAAATAGAGGCAAAGTTTGGATATCAGTTTGGAAGCTTCCAAAAAGCCATGGTCAGAGCTGCACATGAGAGAGTTTCAGGGTTACTGAAAACCTGTGTGTTCCTTAATACAAGATATTTCAGGCAGAAAAAATAAAATAAAACAACTAAGGGCTTGAGAAAAACAAAGATGAGACATTTGGGGAAATTAAGACATTAAAAAGTACTCATACAGAGGAGCTGAATTTTTTTAAAATGTGCAGGCCACAAAAGACCCATCCACAGAAAAGTTTTGAGAGGTGATTCTGTTTAGGCCAGTCCTATTAATAAAGGACTTCTTCTACACAAAGCCAGGCTAAGAAGTCTAGGAGAGATGGCTGTTAGTTCAAATACCTAATTTAAAAAGAAAGATCACAATGCATGCCAAAGTAACTGAGCAATGTAGACAACTTAAAGGAACACAATAAATCTTCAGATACCCAAAAGAATCCTAAAGGACACTAAAGAAATACAGACCTGTGTTACTTAAAGACTTTAAAACAACTGTGCAATGAGTTAAAGGAGAACATGGAGAAATAAAACTTAGGGAAAATGTGAACAAAATTAAAATATAAAAGCACAGATACAAATTATAATAAAGAGATAACCAGAAGGGGAAGGGCCAAGCTAGCAGAGTAGAAGGAAGCTCTTAGCTCACCCTCTCCCATGAATACAGCAAGACTAATATACACAGATCCACCCATCCACTCAGAACACCTGCTGAAGTTTGACAGAATACTGCTTTGTTCAAAATACAAAATACATGACCAATCTGGTAGGAGAAAAGGAAAAAAAAGAAGGAGGTAAAAAGAAAAGAGTGTGACACCAGTCCTGTGGGGAGGAAACAGCAAAGGAGAAATAGCACTCATTTGCTGGATCTCCCACTCTCCAACTGAGAGGTCAGTGGGACGGATGAGAAAACTATGAGGCTCAGATCTGTAAAGAATAGCCCTTGACTGACAGAACTAAGACAAATGGCACAAAGGGTCCCCATGACCCTGATCCCCAGATGTGAACCAGCAGGGGTGGGACAGGACAAGCTGCCCAAGCCAGGCAGAAGACACAGGCCAACTGAACAGAGGCAACCTCAAGGGGCTGCAGTGTGCTGTGTGCTGTTGCTGTGAGGGTATATAGATAAGAACAGCCTGGGTCCCCCATGAAATATGAAAAAAAATAACACTACTCATGTGCCCTTAGGGGAGGGGGCCATAGCCTTTGTCTCCACAGACCCATTGCACTATTACTGGCATGTTCTCAGGAGAAGAAAGGCGGGGCTCAGCCACAGCCTCCATATTTTCAGGTGCACAGCTTCCAGGTGGAGGCAGGATTGAAACCTGAATCCATACCTAGTGGCTCCACAACCTCATAGGCATGACCTAGATTTGTTTACAGCCCCAGGCAGATAGGAGTGCTCTGTCCAAGTGCCTCTGTGAATTCATGCCTCTAAACCAAATGAACAAGGAGCAGACATCTGGCATAGAGCAAGGGCAAGGGCTGGAGCAGCCATTATTTCCAAGGCCACCAATGCAGCACAGACTTGATGCAGTGTGGGGAGGGACACTGAATTGGAGAGCAACCTGCCCAAGTACCTAGCAGGAGCAGGGCTATGGACTCTGGAATTGGGATATGTGACCCGCCCACCTGACTGACACTAGGAGCAGCAGAGATCAGGGGCATGACCTAAGGGTCTCTGGAACCAGCAAGTGGAATTCACCCAGCAGGGCAAGGGCAGAGTAGGGATAACCACAGAACAAAAAGGAGGCAAAATTCAATAGGCAGGGCAGACTCTGGATATCAGAACACTGGCCACAACACCAACAAAAGGTAAAACAGGCAAAGGCATGGAAGGAAGACTTGGCAATCACTCATACTTAAGAAGGATATCTAGACAAAATCATTAAGAGCACACAGTCTCCAAGGGAAGACATCCACTTTTTCTTTTCTTTTTCCTTTTTCCCTTTTATTTATAATTTGTTTTAAACAATTTTGTGTTTCTATTTTTTAATACCTTTAAATTTTTCTTTTAAAATATTTTTATTATTTTTTAAATTTGCCTCAATTTCATTTTTATTTATCTTTGTTTTGTTCTGTTATTGATAATACTGTTTTCAAATATTTTTACTTATATTCAATTCTTTTAAATATTTCACTAAATTTGATTTTTATTTCCCTTTGCTTAGTTCCTCTGTTATTGATTATACAGTTTTCAAACCAATTTTTGTCTTTAAAGTTTTTAAAAATTTGTCTCAACTCGATTTTTATTTCTGTTTTGTTCTGTTGTTATTGATTACACTCTATTTTCAAATACTTTTCTTCTTTTAAATTTCTTTTTTTACTATTATTTCTACATCCACTTTATATAAACAAAAAAACAAACAAACCTATTCAGGACCACAGTAGATAATTGATACACCATTATACATGGTGCCAAAGAGATATAAATAAAATGAGGAAGCAGAGGAACCACTCCCAATTAAAGAAAAAGAGAAATCACCTGAAAGAATAATCAATGAAATAGACATTGATAGTCTACTAGATCATGATTTCAACATAGGAGTGATCAAAGTACTGAAGGAATTAAAAGAGATTGTGAATAGAGACAGATAATATATCAAAAAGAAAATTGAAACTATAAAGAGGAGCCACTTAAAATTGGAAAACATATTTACTGAGGTGAGAGCTGACTTATAAGCTATAAAAAGTAGGCTAGAAAACGCAGAGGAATAAATAAGTGACTTAGAAGACAGAAAAACAAAAATCACCCAATGAGAACAGCTGAGAGGAAAACAAAAACCCAGGAAAACAATATAAGGGACCTATGGGATAATATAAAGCTTTCCAGGCTGTGCATAATAGGCATACCAGAAAGAGAAGAAAGAGCAAACAGAATTGAAAAGATAATTGGAGAAATCATGGCTGAAAACACCTCAAACCTAAAGAAGGAATCAGATATCCAAGTACAGGAAGCACAGAGGGTACCAAACAAGAAGAAACAAAACAGATCCAAATCAAGACATATTATTTGGAGGGCCAGGATTAAGGATAAAGAAATGATTCTAAAAATAGCAAGACAAAAGCAAAGAGTTAGTTACAAAGGAACCCCAATAAAGCTTTCAGGTGATTTTT
Organism: Camelus ferus; assembly: GCF_009834535.1. NCBI lineage: Eukaryota > Metazoa > Chordata > Mammalia > Artiodactyla > Camelidae > Camelus > Camelus ferus. Next base: position 3,386,837 of record NC_045732.1, read on the forward strand.
CTACACAAGCAATACAGACCAAATGATCATTTCAATATATGCAGAAAAAGCATTTGAAAAAATTCAATACCCATTAATGATAAAAAAAACCCTTACAAAATGAGTATAGAGGGAAGATATCTCAACATAATAAAATTTATGGCAACCCTATGGCCAGCATAGTACTCAGTGGTGAAAAAATGAAAACCTCCCCACTAAAATCTGGGACAAGAAAGGCTGTCCACTCTCACCATTTCTATTCAACATAGTCTTGGATGTACTAGCCACAGCAATCAGGCAAGAAAAAGAATAAAAGGGATCCAAATTGGAAAAGAAGAGGTAAAATTGTCACTGTATGCAGACCACATGATACTATATATAGAAAACCCTAAATGTGCCACACAAAAACTACTAGAACTAATCAACGAATTTGGAAAGGTAGCAGGATACAAGAATAATGTACGAAAATCACTTGCATTTCTTTTCACTAACGATAAATACACAGGAAAAGAAAATAAAGAAACAATCCCCTTTAAAATAGCACCCAAAGTAATAAAATACCTAAGAATAAATCTAACCAAAGAGGTGGAAGACTTATACATGTAGAACTACAAAACATTCATCAAGGAAATTGGAAAAGACATAAAAAGGGAAAGATTTCCCATGCTTCTAGATTGGAAGAAACAATATTGTTAAAATTGTCATACTACCCAAGGCAATCTGCAGCTTTAACACAATCCCTATCAAATTACCCAGGACATATTTCACAAAACAAGAATAAATCACAGTAAAATATATATAGAATCACAAAAGAGCCAAAATTGCCAAAGTATTACTGAAGAAAGAATGAACCTGGAGGACTAACCCTCCCAGACTTCAGACAATAATATAGAGCTACAGAAATCAAAACAGAATGGTATTGGTACAAAAACAGACATATGGATCAATGGAACAGAATAGAGAGCCCAGAAATGAACCAGCAAAATTTGATCAATTAAAATGTGACAAAGGAGTTAAGACCATACAGTGGAATAGAGACAGTCTCTTTGGCAACTGGTATTGGGAAAACTGCACAGCAGCATGCACAGCAGCATGGAAATCAATGAAGTTAGAATACTGCCTCACACCATACACAAAAATAAACTCAAAATGGATTAAACCCTTAAACATAAGGCAAGACACAATAAAATTCCTAGAAGAAAACATGGATAAAACATTATGTCGCATACATCTCAGCTATGTTTTCTTAGGGCAGTCTACTTAAGTTATAGAAATAAAAGCAAAAATCAATCTATGAGACCTAAATAAACTTACAAGCTTTTGCACAGCAAAAGAAACCATAAGCAAACCAAAAAAGTCAACAAACAGAATGGGAAAATTGTGCTGAACACTGGAATTTGACACAACATTGTAAAATGATTATAAATCAATAAAAAATGTTAAAAAAAATAAAAAATATTAAAAAAACAGAATGGGAAAAATACTTGCAAAAAATGAAACTGACAAGGGCTTGATTTCCAGAATATACAAACAGCTTATATGACTTAATAAGAAACAAACAAACAAACAAACAACCCAATCCAAAAATGGGCAGAAGACCTAAATAAGCAATTCTCCAATGAACACATATGAATGACCTTTAGGCATATGAAAAATGCTCAATATCAGCAATTATCCAAAAAATGCAAATCAAAATTACAATGAGGTATCACCTCACACCAGCCAGTATGGCCATCATTCAAAAGTCCACAAATGATAAATGCTGGAGAGGGTGTGGAGGAAATGGAACCCTCCTGCACTTTTGGTGGGAACACAGTTTGGTGAAGCCATTGTGGAAAACAGTCTAGAGGTTTCTCAAAAGATTTAAAATACTTAACATATGATCCAGCAATCCTACTCCTAGGCATATATCCAAAGGGAAACTTAATTCAAAAAGCCACCTGCACCCCAATGTTCATAGCAGCAATATTTACAATAGCCAAGACATGGAAACAACAGAAATGTCATCAGCTGATGACTGGACAAAGAAGTTGTGTTATATTTATACAATGGAATAATATTCATACATAAAAAATGACAACATAATGCCACTTGCAGCAACATGGATGTCCCTGGAGAATGTCATTCTAAGTGAAGTTAGTCAGAAAGAGAAAGAAAATTACCATATCATATCACTCATATGTGGAATCTAAATAAAAAAGAAGACAAATGAACTTAAATATAAAACAGAAACAGACTCACAGATATAGAATACAAACTTTGTCAGAGAGGAGTCGGGTGGGAAGGGACAGACTGGGAGTTAGAGATTTATAGATACTGACATGTATATATAGAATAGATAAACAAGTTCATACTGTATACCACAGGGAAATATATTCAAGATTTTGTAGTAGCTCATGGTGAAATGAAGATGAAAATAAATATATGTATACTCATGTATGACTGAAAAATTTTGCTGTATACCAGAAATTGACACAACATGGTAAACTAACTGTAATTCAATAAAAATTAACTAAAAATAGGGTTATCATATGATTCAGCAATCACACTCCTGAGCATATATCTGAGAAAATACAGAAGTCTTATTTAAAAAGTTACATGCACCCTAATGTTCATAGCAGCACTGTTTTCAATAGTCAAGACATGGAAGAAAACTAAATGTCCATTGACAGAAGACTGGATAAAAAAAGTTGTGGTCTATCTATCTATCTGTCTATCTCCTCCATTAAAAAATGAAATAATGTCATTTTCATGGATAAAGCTAGAGATTATCATACTAAGTGAAATAAATCAGACAGAGAAAGATAAGTAGCATATGATATCACTTGTATGTGAAATCTAATAAATGATATCAATGTACTTATTTACAAAACAAATAGACTCACAGACATAGAAAACAAACTTATGGTTACCGGGGGAAAGATGGGGGAGGGATCAATAGCACAGGGAACCATTTTCAATATCTTGTAATAACCTGTAACGAATAATTATCTTAAAAGTATATATATATATATATATATATATATATATATATATATATATATATATATATATATGCAGTACTATGTTGTACTAATAATATAGAACTTCAATCTTGATGTATTTGCCTTCAATGCACAAATTTATCTGCCAAAAACACTATCCATGGACTTACAATGTGCTTTATTTGATATCATGTTATCTGACATAGGATTGCTTCTGATGAAGAAACATTTTACAGCAAATAAAATGAAGCAATGGCCATGCTTTTTGAAATCACTGGCCTTACCATATTCTCAACTGTAATGGACTGAATTGTGTTCTTGTCAAAGTACCTGTGCTGAATCTGTCATGCCCAGTGTAGCTGTATCTGGAAATAGGATCTTTACGAGGGGATTAAGGTTAATGAGGCCATAAGTGTAGGGCAGTAATCCAATAGGAGTGTGGCCTTATAAGGAGTGTGGGGTGTGTGTGTGTGTGAGAGAGAGAGAGATCTGCCATGTGAGAAGTGCAGTGAAAAAGCAACTGTCTATAAGCCAGAAAGAGTCCTCAGCAGAACTTGACCATGCTGCCACCTTGATCTCAGATTTACAGCCTCCAGACTTAGAAAAAATAAATTTCTGTTGCTTAAGCCACCCAAGCTATGGAATTTTTTTATGGAACCTGAAACTGACTAGTACTCCCAATATCCTGAAACATTTGGCTTGATAAAATAGTGAAATTACCTTTTGGAGACTCAGTTACAGTGCAAGCCATGTGGCAAGACATTGTAAGGCTAGGACTCACATACATCTCAGCTATGTTTTCCTAGGGCAGTCTACTTAAGCTATAGAAATAAAAGCAAAAATCAACCTATGAGACCTAAATAAACTTACAAGCTTTTGCACAGCAAAAGAAACCATAAGCAAAACAAAAAATCAGGAAACAGAATGGGAAAAAAATACTTGCAAAAAATGAAACTGAAAGGGCTTGGTTTCCAGAATATATAAACAGCTTATATGACTTAATAAGAAAAAACAAACAAATAAACAACCCAAGGTTTCCAGGGGTCTGTATATGCTCTGTGTCAGTCTCCAGTATATGGTGCTATTCCTCCCATAGCCAGAATTAATGGGCCCAGTAATCAAAGAGTAGAAAGGAAGTGGCCAACACTTACTACTACCCATAGTAATCTACTAGCACAGTTTTTGTTTGCTGTTCTCCAACCTTGTACTCTGTTGGATTAAACGTCTTAACTTCAAAGGTCCCTTCACCAGGTTATGAACAAAATCAGCTGTGGTGCTTGCTGAAGGCAAAGGGAATGAAGAAGGTAGTTATAAACACCAACTACCATCATGTGACCTGTTACAGAAATGACAACCATAATTGCCATGAGGATTTTTCTTTTTTTAATAAACACGCTTTTGTGTAATTAAGCAAATATCTATTTTTCTTCCCTTTATCATCACTTTCCATGTATCATATAATTATTGACTTTACAAGATAGTATTTAAGTATTGTTAATTTTTCATCATACTATTCAAATTAAAAAAAAAATCCAGGGGTAAATATCTTCCATGGACTTTGCATTCTCTTCTAGGGAAATAGTACATTTTCAGTTCTATGCAGAATAGTTGTATCACGTTATGTCAAAACATGACCTTGTTAGTGTCTTTGGAGATTAAGTAGGGTTTAAGGAGATGTATATGACATGTAATTTTTAAGCTAGGTGAAATAAGTCAGATGCAGAAAGACAACTACTGCACGATCCATTTATAAGTGGAATCTAAAAGAGATCAACTCATAAAAGCAGAGAATAAAATGGTGGTTGTCAGAGGCTTGTGAAGTAAGGGAAATAGAGAGATGTAGCACAGAGGGTACAAGTATTCAGTTATAAAGGATGAATAAGTTCTGGAGATCTAATGTATAGCATGTTGACTATAGTATACTTGAAATTTACTGAAAGTTGACTTTAAGTGTTCTCACCACACACACAAAGAGGCAACTATGTGAGGAGATAGATATGTTACTTAAGTTGATTGTGGCAATCATTTCACAATCTATGCAAATACTAAAACATCATGTTGTGTGCTTTAAATATATACAATTTTCTTTGTCAATTTTACCTCAATAAAGCCAGGGGAAAAGTTAGGTAGATTTTATCATGGAAAAAATAATAAAGGCTAATTTTGTATGTCAGCTTGGCTAGGCCAAGGTACTCAGATATTTGGACAAGTACCAGTCTAAATGTCGCTGTGAAGATACATTTTAGACAGTACTTTTTAAATTAGTTGATCTTGAGTAAAGTTTGTTATCTTCCATCATGCGAGTGGGCTTCATCCAAATAGTTGAAGGCTCCAGACAAGGCTGAGAGACCTCAAAGAAGAGGGAATTCTACCTCCTGAATGCTTTCATCTCTAGCTGCAACGTCAACCCTTCCCTGGGTCTCCGGCCTGCTTGTGTGTTCTACAGTATTCAGATCTGCCATACCCCACAACTGCATGAGCCAGCCAATTACTTTAAATACAAAATATGTTCCTCTAGAGGACTCTAATGCAGCCACTTTGAAAACCAGTTTACAGTCAGCAGTCTCGCACAAAGTTAAGTATATTGAAGACAAAACTTATGTCCATACAAAAAGCTACACAAGAATTTTTATAGCAGCTTTGTTCACATATGCCAATACCTTAAAGTAACCAAGATGCCTTTCACTAGGTGAATGGATAAATAAATGCAGTACATCTTTACAATACAATATTATTTGGGAATTAAAAACAATGAGCTATCAAGCCATAAAAAGACACAAAGGAGCAATAAATGCATATTAACAAGTGAAAGAAGTCAGTTTGAAAAGGGTACATACTGCATGATTCCAAGTATATGACATTCTTAAAAAGGTAAAACTATAACGAAAGCAAAAACATCAATGGTTTCCATAGGGAGTGTACAGAGGAGAGGAAAAATAGGTGAAGGATAGAGGAGATTTAGAGTGGTGAAACTATTCTGTATGAAACTCTAATGCTGTATACAGGCCATTACGCATTTCTCAAAACCTAGAGAAACCTTGCAAAACAAACAGTGAACACTAATGCCAACTATGGACTTTAGCTAATAATAAATTATCAGGACATCAGCTGTGAAAATGTACCACTCTTATGCAAGATTATTTTTTTTAACATTTTTTATTGATTTATAATAACTTTACAATTTTACAATGTTGTGTCAAATTCACTGTAGAGCACAATTTTTCAGTTACACATGAACATATATATTCATTGTCACATTTTTTTCTCTGTGAGCTACCATGAGATCGTATATATATTTCCCTGTGCTATACAGTATAAGCTTGTTTATCTAATCTACATTTTGAAATCTCAGTCTGTCCCTTCCCACCCCCAAACTCCGTGGCAAATACAAGTTTGTATTCTATGTCTATGAGTCTGTTTTTGTTTGGTATTAATGCTTCGTTTGTTTGCTTGTTTACTTTTTAATTTAGATTCCACATATGAGCGATCTCATATGGTATTTTTCCTTCTATTTCTGGCTTACTTAGAATGACATTAACCAGTAACATCCATGTTGCTGCAAATGGCGTTATGTTGTCGGTTTTTATGGCTGAATAGTATTCCATTGTATAAATATACCACTTCTTCTTTATCCAGTCATCTGTTGATGGACATTTAGGCTGTTTCAATGTCTTGGCTATTGTAAATAGTGCTGCTATGAACATTGGGGTGCAGGTGTAATCCTGAAGTAGGGTTCCTTCTGGATATAAGCCCAGGAGATGGACTTCTGGATCATATGGTAAGTCTATTCCTAGTCTTTTGAGGAATTTCCATACTGTTTTCCATAGTGGCTGCCCCAAACTGCATTCCCACCAGCAGTGTAGGAGGGTTTGCCTTTCTCCACAGCCTTTCCACCATTTGTCATTTATAGATTTTTGAATGATGGCCATTCTGACCGGTGGGAGGTGTTACCTCATTGTAGTTTTGATTTGCATTTCTCTGATAATTAGTGATATTGAGCATTTTTTCATGTGGCTATTGATCATTTGTATGTCTTCCTTGGAGAATTGCTTGTTTAGGTCTTTTGCCCATGTTTGGATTGGGTTGTTTGGTTGTTTCTTATTAAGTCGTATGAGCTGCTTATATATTCTGCAGATCAAGCCTTTGTCGGTTTCATTTACAAAAATTTTCTCCCATTCCATAAGTTGTCTTTTTGTTTTACTTATGGTTTCCTTTGCTGTGTAGAAGCTTGTAAGATTCATTAGGCCCCATTTGTTTATTCTTGCTTCTATTTCTATTGCTTGAGTAGACTGTTCTAAGAGAATATTTTTCATATGAATGTCAGATAATGTTTTGCCTATGTTTTCTTCCAGGAGGTTTATTGTATCTTGTCTTATTTTTAAGTATTTGATACATTTTGAGTTTATTTTGGTGTATGGTGTAAGGGAGTGTTCTAGCTTCATTGCTTTGCATGCTGCTGTCCAGTTTTCCCAACACCATTTGCTGAAGAGAATGTCTTTATTCCAATGTATATTCTTGACTCCTTTCTCAAAGATTAGTTGACCAAAAGTTTGTGGGTTCATTTCTGGGCTCTCTATTCTGTTCCATTGGTCTATATGTCTTTTTTTTTTTTTTGTATCAATACCATGCTGTCTTGATGACTGTAGCTCTATAGTATTGTCTGAAATCTGGGAGAGTTATTCCTCCAGCCTCTTTCTTTCTCTTCAGTAATGCTTTGGCAATTCTAGGTCTTTGATGGTTCCATATAAATTTTATTATGATTTGTTCTAATTCTGTGAAATATGTCCTGGGTAATTTGATAGAGGTTGCATTAAGTCTGTAGATCGCCTTGGGCAGTGTGACCATTTTAACAATACTGAGTCTTCCAATCCAGTAGCATGGGATATCATTCCATTTTTTAAGTCTTTTTTAATTTCTTTCATCAATGGTTTATAGTTTTCTGTGTATAATTCTTTCACCTCCTCGTTAGATATATTCCTATGAATTTTATTACTTTGAGTGCTATTTTATAGGGGATTGTTTCTTTACTTTCTTTTTCTGTTGATTCATCATTAGTGTAAAGAAATGCAACTGATTTTTGAACGTTAATCTTGTAACCTGCTACCTTGCTGAATTTTTTGATCAGCTCTAGTAGTTTTTGTGTGGACCTTTTAGGATTTTCTATATATAGTAACATGTCGTAAGCATATAGTGACACTTTTACCTCTTCTTTTCCAATTTGGATCCTTTTTATCTCTCTCTTTTGCCTGATTGCTGTGGCTAGGACTTCCATGACTACATTGAATAAGAATGGTGATAATGGGCATCCTTGTCTTGTCCCAGATTTTAGTGGGAAGCTTTTGAGTTTTTCACCGTTGAGTACTATGCTGGCTGTAGGTTTGCCATATATAGCTTTTATTATGTTGAAACATGTTCCTTCTAAACCCAGTTTGGTGAGATTTTTTATCATAAATGGGTGTTGAAATTTGTCAAAAGCTTTTTTTTCATCTTGAGATGATCATGTGGTTTTTGTCCTTACTTTTGTGGATTTGATGTATTACATTGATTGATTGCATATGCTGATGCACCCTTATGTCCCTGGGATGAAACCCACTTGGCATGATGTATAATCTTTCTTATGTGCTGTTGGATTCGATTTGCTAATATTTGGGGGAAGATTTCTGTATCTATGTTCTTCAGTAATATTGGTCTATAATTCTCTTTTTTGGTGTTGTCTTTGCCTGGTTTTGGTATCAGGGTGATGGTGTCTTCATAGAAAGAGTTTGGGGGTGTTCCCTCCTTTTCATTCTTCTGGAAGAGTTTGAGACGGACTGGTATGTCTTCATCTATCTGTGTTTGGTAGAATTCCCCAGTGAAGCCATCTGGTCCTGGAGTTTTATTTGTATGGAGGTTTTTTTTAATGCTATTTTGATTTCATTTCTAGTGATCAGTTTGTTCAAGTTGTCAGTTTCTTCTTGATTCAGTCTTGGTGGACTGTATGTTTCCAGAAATTTGTCCATCTCCTCTAGGTTATCCATTTTGGTCCCATAAAGTTTTTCATAATATTCAGTATGATATTCGGTATTTCTCTTTTATTTGTTGTAATTTCTCCACTTTCCTTTCTTATTTTGCTGATTTGTGCTCTCTCTTTTTTCTTCTTTTTGAGTTTGGCAAGAAATTTGTCGATTTTATTTACTTTTTCTAAAAACCAGCTTTTCATTTGATTGATATTTCTTATGGTTTTTTAATCTCTATTTTATTTATTTCCTCCCTGATCTTTATTATTTCTTTCCTCCTGCTGCTTGTTGTGGTTTTTTGCTCTTCTTTTTTCTAAGTCTTTTATCTGGTGGGTTAGATTATTTAATTGAGACAGTTCTTATTTTTTGAGGAAGGCCTGTATCACTATAAACTTCCCTCTTAGCACTGACTTTGCTGTGTCCCATAATTTTGTATGATTGTGTTTTCATTTTTATTTGTCTCAAGGTATGTTTTTTTAATTTCAACTTTTATTTCATCTTTGATCAAGTGGTTTTTTAATGGCATGTTTTTTAATCTCTATGTTGAGTTTTCCTTTGTGCCCAAATACATGATCAATCCTAGAAAATGTTCCTTGTGCACTTGAAAAGAATGTATATCCTATTTTGGGGGGGTATAATGCTCTGAAAATATCCACCAAATCTAGTTTTTCTATTGTAGTATTTAATTTCTCTGTTGCCTTATTTATTTTCTGCCTGTAATATTTGTCTAGTGATGTTAATGTGGTGTTAAAATCTCCTACTATGATTATATTCCCATCAATATCCCCTTTTATCTCTGTTAGTAGTTGTTTTATGTGCTTAGGTGCTCCTATATTGGGTGCATATGTATTAATGAGTGTAATATCCTCATCTTGTATTGCTTCTTTAATCATTATATAATGCCCTTCTTTATCTTTCTTTATGGCCTTTGTTTTAAAGTCTATTTTGTCTGAAATCAGTACTGCTACACCTGCTTTTTTGGCTTTTCCATTTGTATGGAATATTCCTTGCCATCGTTTCACTCTCAATCTATATGTTTCCTTCTTCCTAAATTTGGTCTGTTTAATGCAGCATATTAAAGGTTCTTGTTTTATTATCACACCTGCCAATCTGTCTTTTGACTGGAGCATTTTGTCTATTGACATTTACAGTAATTAATGTGTGTTTATTGACATTTTAAATTACTTTTTGCTGTTCATTTGGTATTTCCTCTTTGTTCCTTTCTTCTTCCTTTTGTGGTTTGGTAATTTTCCTTCTTGTGAATCCCTTGTAAGTTTTTGGCTTGTGTTTACCCTTTTTTGTAAGTCTATTAGCCCATTACTCTATCTCAAACCCATCCAACCAAGTACAAAATATTAAACAAATAAAGAAATAATATATTTTATATTTTCTTGCCTCCCTTTCCTACTCTTAATGATTTAGATGTCTCCTTTTACAATTTTGGGGTTATTTTATTTGTAATTCATGAGTTATCACCTTTCCTTTTGTGAGTTTCTCATTTCTGTAGCATCCTGCTGCTTTTCTATTTAGGGTATACCTTTCAATATTTCTTTTAACATATGTTTAGTGTTGCTAAACTCTTTTAGTTTTTGCATGTCTGTGAAATTCTTTATCTCTCCTTCTATCCTAAAGGATAGCCTTGTTGGATCAAGTATCCTAGTCTGCATCTTTTTTATACTCAGGACTTTGAATATATCTTACCACTCCCCTTTGACCTGTAGTGTTTGTGTAGAGCAATCAGCTGAGAGCCTTGTTGGGGTTCCCTTGTAACTCACTCTTTGCTTTTCTCTTACTGCCTCTAGGCTCCTTTCTTTATCCTTGACTCTGGCCATCTTCATTATGATATGTCTTTGTGTGGGTTTGTTTGGGTTCTTCCTGTTTGAGACCCTCTGAATTTCTTCTACTTGGATATCTGATTCCTTCCTTAGGCTTGGGAAGTTTTCAGTCTGATTTCTTCAAATACCTTTTCAATCTCCTTTGATCTTTCTTCCCCTTCTGGGACCCCTATTATGTGAAGATTGGCGTGCTTTACATTATCCCATAGGTCCCTTTTGCTATTTTCATTTGTTTTTACTTGTTTATCTCACAGTTCTTTTGATTGGGTGCTTTCTGTTGTCCTGTTTTTAGGTCACTTATTCTTTCCTCTGCATTATCTAGTCTGCTTTGCATAGCCTTTAGATCAGTTCTCATCTCAGTCAATGAGTTTACCAATTCTACTTGGCTCTTCCTTATAGCTTCAATTTCACTTTTGACATATTTTATATCTGTAAACACTATGTCTTTTAGTTCCTTCAGTACTTTGTTCACTGCTTTTTTGAAATCTTGATGTAGTAGGCTATCAATGTCTATTTCATTCATCATTCTTTCAGGGGATTTCTCTTGTTCTCTTAATTGGGATTGGTTTCTCTGCTTCTTCATCTTGCTCATATCTCTCTAGCACTGTGGCTTATGGAGTATCAGTTATCTATTTTTGCCCTTAAGGAGTTTTTTTTTATTTATCTACCTATTGCCTATGTAGGAATAAAACTGAAAAAAAAGTGAGAGAGAGAAAGAGAATTTTAAAGAAGGGAGAAAAAATGGTTTGAAAACAGTGTATAATCAATCCTGGAAGAGCAATATGAATCAAACTAGCATTCGAGTTCAGACGTCTTTTTAAAAACCCTTTAAGAAAATGGAAAAAAAATTATTAAAAAACAATATTTGAAACCTACGTATAATCAATAACAGGAGATTAAAACCAAAAGAAATGAATATGAAATCAGGTAGTTTTTTTTTAATTATAATGATACAACTACATTAAAAGAAAAAAATTGAAGGGATTAAAATTATAAGCATTTACAATTGTTTAGAAAGTGAAAATTTAAAAAGTAATAGAAAACAGAACAGATAAAAAGAGATAAAATAGAGAATTTTTTAAAAGGGAGAAAAAAGTTTGAAAACACTGTATAACCTATTATAGAAGAGCAATTTGAATCAGACTAGTAATCGAGTTAAGACGTATTTTTTAAAAAACCCTTAAAGAAATGGAAAAAAGATAAAAAAAATTTTGAATCCTCTATATAATGAATAACAGGAGATCAAAACAAAAAGAAATGAAAATGAAATCTGGTGGGTTTTTAACAATAATAATAATATAACTATTTTAAAAGAAAATTTAAAAAGAATTAAAACTAAAAGAATATACAATTGTTTAGAAAGTAGAAATTAAAAAGGTAATAGAAAATAGAACATAGAAAAAAAGATATAAATAAAGAGAGACTTTTTTAAAAAGGGAGGAAAACGGTTTGTAAACAGTGTATAATGGGTAATAGGAGATCAAGTTGAAGCAGAACAGCAATCGGGTTGAGACGTCTCTTTAAAACTTTTAAAAAAGGAGAAAAGAGGAAAATAATATATTTGAAACCTTTGTATAATCAATAGCAGGAGATCAAACCAATAGAAATAAAAATGACATGATATGGATTTTTTAAATAATAATAATAACATTAAAACAAAATTTTTAAAGGGATTAAAACTGGGAGGATATTTAATTGTTTAAAAAGTAAAAATTAAAAAGGTATTAGAAAATAGAACAGGTAAAACAGATATAAAAAAGGGGGCTGTTTCTATGCAAGATTTAATACCAGAGGAAACTGTGTAGGGAAATGGGAACAAATGTGAACACCCTGTATTATCTGCTTAATTTTGTATAAATATACAACTTTTCTAAAAATAAATCTATTAATAAAAAAATTTGACAACAAATGCCTTTGCCTCCTTTCTTATAAAATAGATAAAAATAATACCTCCCTGAAAGTGTTGCTGTGAAAAAAGAAATGATACAAGGTCTGAGCCATAAAATATCCTCAACAAAGTTTGATGCCCTAATCTCTTCCTTTTCCTTCACAACCTAGGAAGAGTTAAATACCAAAGACAGTTAGCAGATATTGAGGTTATGCCTAGAAAATCAAAACAGCTCTCTGTTTTTATTGAACCTGGAGGTGGCTAAAGTTTAAATTGCTTCATTAAGTTCTTAATTTTAGGGAAATATTTAAATAAATTACACCATTGCAAAACTCTAGAATATGATACCCTTGTTTATTCTGGTAGAGGATAAGCATCATTTTCTCAACTTGCATAAGAAAATTACCAATTTGATCTTACTTGATATGAAATATGTCCTCCCCATCCCCAAACATTGTATTTTGTTGCAAAGTCTTTGGAAAGGTGAAGGTGGGACACACTCTCATCACTACCACTCCCAATCATGTGCAATAATGTGGTTTTTTCACTGAATTCCACCTTACTCAGATACACACAACATTCACTCTCATCTTCCTCAATATGGCAAAAAAAGATAAATGGAATATAAACAAACCACTGCATGGAATGAAGAATTACTTCATAAGACAGCATGCCTGCAGTTTTAGAAACCTCTTTGTGACTGATGTAGATTTGTGATGTGCATAGGTACATCAAAAAAATGAGACAGTAGTTGTAATTCTACAGGCTTGAGGCGTAATTACCAAAAAATCCAAGCTATAAATCTAGGTTTCTTCTTTCATTCAATTTAGAATCCTTAGTAAAGTTTTATAATATTCCTCAGGTAGGTCCTGTGTCTTTAGTTTTGGTGACCCTAGGTACTTGGTGTACTTTTCTGTTTCTTTTTGGTTTTGTCTTCCACATTTTACTTTCTAACTGGTTTTTACTGATAAATATGTTAGCTATGGTTTTCCTCACATTCATCTTATAACATACTTTTGTTAAACTCCTTTATTCTAAGAGATTTTTAATAATGCCAGTCAAGTATGCCAATATACTCATATCTTAATTTACAAATAATAGTTTATCTTCTTTTTCCATAGTTATACTTGTTATAACTTTTCATTCAGGTACACCCTATATATTATAATAGTGATAGTTGCCATGCTTATTGTAGTCCTTAGTTTACTGAGAATTCCACTAGATTTTACATATGTATAATTTAAAATAATAACAAAGTATGAAAACTATTTTTTAAGATTCTTTTTTCTTTAGTTAAGAATAGACATTTGAAAGGGGGCCAAGATGGTGGAGTAGACGAAGCTAGCAGCTCACCCTCTGCCACAAACACACCAAAACTCACATCCACAAACCTACCCAGCCAAACAGAGTACCTGCTGAACTCTGGCAGATCATCACCCTCTTCGAAAGACAAAGATGCCATGAATCTGGTAGGAGAAAAGGAAAAAAGACAGAAGAAAAAGCAAAACAGTGTGGTACCAGTCCTGCAGAAAGGGACTGGCAAAGGAGGAAGAATGCTTGTTTGCTGAATCTACTCCTCCCCAACGGAGAGGTCAGCAGGGCGGAGGGGGAACCTCTGAGGCTCAGATCTGTACAGAGTACCCCTCAACCAATAGAACTAAGTTAAATAGGCATAAAAGATCACCACAAGTCCCAGCCCAAGAGGCAAAGTGGCAGGTGGGGGACAGGATAGGCTACCCCAGTGCGGTGGAGGACTAGGGCAGCTCCACTGAGTCAACCCTGGGGGACTGCCGGGTACTGTGCTCCTTGTATAAGTGGGTACACAGGGAAAAATAACCAGGGACCTCCATAAAACAACACAGCTAATGTGCCCTGTAGGAAGTGTGCCATAGCCCAATCTCTGAAAATCCTCTGAAGGTTTTTGGGAGAAAAGAGGCAGGGCTCAGCCACGCCGTCATATCCTCCAGGACTTAGCACCCATGTGGAGGTGGATTCAAAATTTGAAACTGCACTTAAAGGCTTAGCAGCCTCAAATGCCAGATAGAGATTTGTTTACAACCTGAGGCAGATCAGATCTTTCTGCCCTGGTACCTCAGAGAACAATGCAGGCCACCAAGACAAACAAGGAGCTGAGATTTGGCACAGATTAGGGGTGGGGCTGTTCAACCATCTTCCCTGAGCCCACCTATGAAGTGTGGACACGAGGTGGAGTGGGCAGCTTCACAGAGCTCGAGAGTGACCAGCGCCAGGAGACAGCGTGTAGCCACCCACCTTCCCGGCAGAAGCGCATTTGACTGTGGCATCGGGAGGGGTTGAGACCCGCCCGCCCACCATGTAAAAGCACAGCAGCTGACCGCAGTGTTGGGAGGACACGCGATGTGCTTGCTGAAAGGCATTGGGAGCAGCACAGATGAGTGGCATCAATGGAGGTACTCTGGAAACAGCAAGCTGAGTTCGTGAAACAGGGTGAATACAAAAACAACACTGGATAAAATCATTAAGAGTGTGCAGTCTCCACAAGAACATATCACTCCCTTTTTCTTTAATCTGTTCTACTTTCTATTACCTTTTAAATTTTTATTTTTTAAACAATTATATATGTTTCCAGTTTTAATCCCTTCAAAATTTTTCTTATAAAATATTTTTATTATTATTATTTTTTAAAAACCACCTGAATTCATTTTCCTTTCTCTTGGTTTTGATCTCCTGTTAGTGACTAAACACAGGTTTCAAATATTATTTTTTGCTTTTTTTCATCTCTTTTAGATTTTAAAAGGTGTCCCAACCCAATTGCTATTCTTCTTCAACTTTCACTACTATTATTGATTATATACTGTTTCTGAACATTTTTCCCTCATTTCTTTTAGAATTCTCTCTTTCTATTTTATCTTTCTTATCTGTTCTATTTTCTATTACCTATTTGTTTTTTTAAATTTTTATACAATTGCATATGTCTCGAGTTTGAAACCCTATAAATATTTCTTTTAAAATAATTTTATTATTATTATTTTTAAAAATCACCTCATTTTATTTTCATTTCTCTTGATTTTGAACACCTGTTATTGATTACACACAGGTTTAAAAAATTGTTTTTTGCTCTTTACTCCTTTTGTTAAGGTTTTTAAAAGATGTCTCAACTCCATTGCTGTTCTGATTCAACTGATTCTTCTATTATTAATTATACACTGTTTTAAAACTTTTTCTCCTTTCTTTTAAAATTCTTTCTGTTTTTTAACAATTAGTCCTGCATAGGCATTAAACAGATAAATAAATAAACTCCTTAAGGACCACAATAAAAAACTGATACACCATAAGTCACACAGCCAGAGGGATATGAGCAAGATGAAGAAGCAGAGGAACCACTACCCATTAACAGAGCAAGAGAAATACCCTGAAATAGACATTGATGGCGTACTAGAACAATATTTCAAAAAAGGAGTGATCAAAGTACTGAAGGAACTAAAAGAGACAGTGTTTAGAGATGTAAAATGTGTCAAAAATGAAATTGAAGCTATAAAGAAAAGCCAAGTAGAATTGGTAAACTCATTGGCTGAGATGAGAACTGATCTGAAGGCTACACAAAGCAGACTAGATAATGCAGAAGAACGAATAAGTGACCTAGAAGACAGGACAACAGAAAGCACCCAAGCAGAGCAGCTGAGAGAAAAAGAAATAAAAACCAATGAAAACAATATAAGGGACCTGTGGGATAATATAAAGTGTGCCAATCTATGCATAATAGGAGTTCCAGAAGGGGAAAAAAGAACACAGAGGATTGAAAAGGTATTTGAAGAAATCATGACTGAAAACTTCCCAAATTTAAAGAAGGAATCAGATATTCAAGTACAGGAAGCTCAGAGGGTCACAACCAGGAAGAACCTAAACAAACCCACACTGATACATATCATGATGAAGATGGCCAGAGTCAATGATAAAGAAATGATCCTAAAGGCAGCAAGAGAAAAGAAAAGAGTGAGTTACAGGGGAACCGCCATAAAGCCATCATCAAATTCATCTACACAAATACTAAAGGCAAGAAGGGAGTGGCAACATATATTCAAACTAATTAATGAAAAAAAGATGCAGCCTAGGATACTTTATACTGCAAGGCTATCCTTTAGAATAGAAGGAGAAATAAAGAACATCACAGGCAGGCCAAAACAAGAAGAGTTTAGCAACACTAAACCAATGCTAAAAGAAATTGAAAGGTCTACTCTAAATAGAAAAGAAGCAGGTTACTACAGAAATGAGAAACTTATTAATGGTAAGGCAATAACTACTATGAATTACAAATAGAATAAACACAAAATAGTAAAAGAAGACATCTAAATCATTAAGAGTGGGAGAGGGAAGCAAGAAAGTATAGGTTTTTTTCTCTCTTTTTAATTTTTTTTCTCGGTAGGATGGGCTTGAACTTATATTACTATCTGCTGAATACAAAACATTATAATAATGGGTTAATAGACTTACAAAAAAGGGTAAACACAAGCCAAAAACTTCAGTCAGTCACAAAATATAAATAAAATCCAAGATAATACAAAGAAAGATTACCAAACCACAAAAGGGAGAAGAAAGGAAAAAAGAGGAAGTACCAAATTAACTGCAAAAATAAGTTCAAAATGGCAATAAACACACATATATCATCAATTATTGTAAATGTTAATGGACTAAATGCTCCAGTCAAAAGACATAGAGTAGAAGACTGCATAATAAAGCAAGAATCTTCAATATGTTACATACAAGAAACCCACTTTAGGGAGAAGGACACATATAGATTGAGAGTGAAAGGGTGGGAAAGGAAATTCCATGCAAATGGAAAAGGCAAAAAAGCAGGTGTAGCAGTACTGATTTCTCACAAAATAGACTTTAAAACAAAGGCCATAAAGAAAGATAAAGGAGGGCATTTTATAATGATTAAAGGAGTAATAGAAGATGAGGATATTAAAATTGTTAATATATATGCACTCAATACAGGAGCACCTAAGTACATAAAATAATAACTAACTGAGATGAAGGAGGATATTGATGGGAATACAATAATTTTCGGAGATTTTAACACTGTAATGACATCACTAGAGAGAACTTCCAGACAGAAAATAAATGAGGCAACAGAGAAATTAAATAATAAAATAGAAAAATTAGATTTGGTGGATATTTTCAGAGAATTACACCCCCCCAAAAAGAGGATATACATTTTTTCAAGTGCACACGGAACATTTTCTCTGATTGAACATGAACTTTGGCACAAGAAAAGCCTCAAAAATTTGAAGAAAATAGAAACTATCTCAAGCATCTTTACTCACCTCAATGCCATGAACCTAGAAATCAACTACAGAGAAACAAAGGAGCATAGAAGGAAAGCATGGATATTAAATAATATGTCATGAAAAATAAATGGGTCAATGATGAAATCAAAGAAGAAAGAAAAAAATACATTGAGACAAATTAAAATCAAAACAAGACCAGACAAAATTTATGGGACGCAGCAAAGTTCAGAGGGAAGTTAATAGAGATACAGGACTTCATCAAAAAAAAAAAAAAAAGGAACAATCTCAAATAAACAATCTAATCCATCTGAGAAAAGAATTAAAAAAGAAGAGAAAAAAACCCCAAAAGTCAGCAGAAGGAAGGAAATAATAAACATCAGGGACAAAATAAATAAAATACAGATTGAAAAAAAAACAGAAAAAAATCAATCAAACAAAAGCTGGGTTTTGAAAAAGTAAATAAAATCAACAAACTTATGCCCAATCTCACAAAGAAGAAAATAGAACACAAATAAGTAAAATAAGAAAGGAAAATGGAGAAATTACAACAAATAACATAGAAATACAGAATATCATACGAGAATATTACGAAAAACTTTATGGGACCAAAATGGATAACCTAGAGGAGATGGACAATTTTCTGGACACATACAGTCCACCAAGACTGAATAAAGAAGAAACTGACCACTTGATCAAACCTATCACTAGAAATGAAATCAAAATAGCAATAAAAAGCCTCCCTACAAATAAAACTTCAGGATCAGACTGCTTCACTGGGGAATTCTACCAAACATACAACGAAGAACTCCTACCGATCCTTCTCGAAATCTTCCAAAAGATTGAAAAAGAGGGAATACTCCCAAGCTCATTCTATGAAGCCACCATCACCCTGATACCAAAACCAGGCAGACACTACCAAAAAAGTGAACTACAGACCAATAACACTGATGAGCATAGATGCAAAAATCCTTACCAAAATATTAGCAGATAGAATTCAACAGCACATAGAAAACTGATACATCATGATAAAGTGGGATTCATCCCAGGGACACAAGGGTCTTTCAACACATGCAAACCAATCAATATAATATATCACATCAATGAGAGAAAAGACAAAAACCACATGATCATCTCAATAGATGCAGGAAAAGAATTTGAAAAATTTGACACGCATTTATGATAAAAACACTCACAAAAGTGATATAGAGGGAACATATCTCAACATAGTAAAAGCTATATATAACACACCAACTGCCAGCATAGTACTCAATGATGAATAACTTTAAGCTTCCCACTAAAATCTGGGAAAAGACAAGGCTGCTCACTATCACCACTCCTATTTAACATAGTCTTGATAGTCCTAGCCACAGCATTCAGGCAAGAGAGAGAAATAAAAGGGATCCAGATAAGAAAAGAAGAGGCAAAAACGTCACTAGGAGCAGATGACTTGATACTATATAGAGAAAACCCTAAAAGGTACACACAAAAACTATTAGAACTAAACAAACTACTAAGCAAGGTAGTAGGTTACAAGGTTAACGTTTACAAATCAGTTGCATTTCTTTACACTAATGATGAATCAACAGGAAAAGAAAGTAAAGAAACAATCCCCTATAAAATAGCACCCAAGGTAATAAAATACCTAGGAGTTAATCTAACCAAGAAGATGAAAATCTTTTACACGGTAAACTATAAACCATTGATGAAGAAAATTAAAGAAGACTTAAATAATGGAACGATATCCCATGCTCCTGGATTGAAACAACCAATATTGTTAAAATCGTCACACTGCCTTAGGTAGTCTACAGATTTAATGCAATCCCTATCAAATTACCCAGGACATATTTCACAGAACTAGAACAAATCATAATACAGTTTATATGGAACCACCAAAGACTTAGAATTACCAAAGCATTTCTGAAGAAAAAGAAAGAGGCTGAATTAATAACTCTCCCAGACTTCAGACAATACTATAGAGCTACAGTCATCAAGACAGCATGGTATAGGTACAAAAATTGATATACGGACCAACAGAACAGAACAGGGAGCCCAGAAATGAACCCACAAAATTTTGGTCAACTAATCTTCAACAAAGGAGGCAAGAATATACAGTGGAATAAAGACAGTCTCTTCAGCAAATGGTGTTGGGAAAACTGGACAGCAGCATGTAAATCAGTGAAGTTAGAACACTCCCTTACACCATACACAAAAATCAACTCAAAATGAATCAATGACTTAAACATAAGACAATATAAAATAAACCTCCTGGAAGAAAATATAGGCAAAACATTATCTGACATACATCTTAAAAATGCTCTCCTGGGGCTGTCTACCCAAGCAATAGAAATAAAAGGAAGAACAAACAAATGGGATGTGATGAAACTTACAAACTTCTGCATAGCAAAGAAAAACATAAGCAAAACAAAAAGACAACCTACAGAATGGGAGAAAATTTTTGCAAGTGAAACCAACAAAGGCTTGATCTCCAGAATATATAAGCAGCTCATATGACATAATAAGAAAATAACAAACAATTCAATCCAAAAATGGTCCAAAGACCTAAACAAGCAATTCTCCAAGGAAGAAATACAAATGATCAATAAGCACATGAAAAACTGCTCAATATCACTAATTATCAGAGAAATGCCAATCAAAACTACAATGCGGTATCACCTCACACCATTCAGAATGGCCATCATTCAAAATTCCACAAATGACAAATGCTGGAGAGGCTGTGGAGAAAGGGGAACCCTCCTACACTGTTGGTGGGAATGCAGTTTGGTACAGCCACTGTGGAAAACAGTATGGAGATTCCTCAAAAGACTAGGAATAGACTTACCGTATGACCCAGGAATCCTGCTCCTGGGCATCTATCCAGAAAGAACCCTACTTCAAAATGACACTTGCACCCCAATGTTCATAGCAGCACTATTTACAATAGCCAAGACATGGGGACAGCCTAAATGTCCATCAACAGGTGACTGGATAAAGAAGAAGTGGTATATTTATACAAGGGAATACTACTCAGCCATAAAAACCGACAACATAATGCCATTTGCAGCAACATGGTTGCTCCTGGAGAATGTCATTCTAAGTGAAGTAAGCCAGAAAGAGAATGGAACATACCATATGATATCGCTCATTTGTGGAATCTAAAAAAAAAACCAAAGCATAAAAACAAAACAGAAATAGACTAACAGACATAGAATACAAACTTGTGTTTGCCAAGGGGGCAGGGGGTGGGAAGAGATAGAATGGGATTTCAAAATTGTAGAATAGATAAACAAGATTATACTGTATAGCACAGGGAAATATATACAAGATCTTATGGTAGCTCACAGAGAAACAAATGTGACAATGAATGTATGTATGTTCATGTATAACTGAAAAATTGTCCTCTACACTGGAACTTGACACAACATTGTTAAATGATTGTAACTCAATAAAAATTTTTAAAAAACAAAAACAAAAAGGAATAGAGTTCTGGAGGTGGACTGTGTTGATGGTTGCCCCTTGATGTGAATGTATCAAAAGCCATTAAACTGTATGCTTAAACTTGGAAAAAAAAAATAAGTACCATGATGTATCACCTCACACCAACCAGAATGGTCATCATTCAAAATCCACAAATAACAAATACTGGAGATGCTATGGAGAAACGGGAACCCTCCTACACTGTTGGTGGGAATGCAGTTTGGTACAGCCACTGTGGAAAACAGTATGGAGATTCCTCAAAAGACTAAGAATAGGCTTACCATATGACCCAGGAATCCTGCTCCTGGGCATATATCCAGAAGGAATCCTATTTAAAACATACACCTGCACCCCAATGTTCATAGCAGCACTATTTACAATGGCCAAGACATGGAAACAGCCTAAATGTCCATCAATAGATGACTGGATAAAGAAGATGTGCTATATTTATACAATAGAATACTATTCAGCCATTAAAAATGACAACATAATGCCATTTGCAGCAAGATGGGTGTTCATGGAGAATGTCATTCTAAGTGAAGCAAGCCAGAAAGAGAAAGAAAAATAAATATGAGATCACTCTTATGTGGTATTTAAAAAGTAAATACATAAATACAAAACAGTAACAGACTCATAGGCATAGAATACAAACTTGTTGCTTCCAAGGAGGCGGGGGTTAGGAAGGAACAGACTGGGATTTCAAAATTTGTAGATACTGACAGGCATATGTAGAATAGATAAGGAAGATTATACTGTATAGCACAGGGAAATATATACAAGATCTTGTATTAGCTCACAGTGGAAAATATGTGATAATGAACATATGTATGTTCATATATAACTGAAAAATTGCACCCTTCATGGAATTTGACACAACATTGTAAAATGACTATAACTCAATGAATAATGTTAAAAAAATAGACATATGAACTTTATGAAATATCTTTTGGGCAAATATAGAGATTATAAGTTTTTCTTTTTTATCCAAATGATAATGTAAATTACTATACTATAACGCTTTTTCTTCAGTCTGCTCATCTTTACTAGAACTTGTTCTAAATTTTGCAGTATGATATGAAACTACTGAAAGTCTTTACATTTTATTCAGTCTATCTCCTTTATAGCATATGACTATTTTCAATTGTTATTTCAAACAGTTCCTCGGTGAATCTGCCTGCTACCTAATGCTGACCGGTCACAAAGTCTATATGTTTTTCACTTCTGGCACTCCAGGGAGAGTCTCAGTTTGTCAAAATGTGACTCTTGATTAGTATCAACAGTGGAAAATAACTTAGGGCATTTTGGTAATTCGTACAGTACCTATGAAACACTGTTTCCATATGGAAAAAGGAAGGATTTTTGAATACTAAATATGCTAGAAACTTTAGTAAATAACATAAAGAAGCTATACAGTAAGTTATTAAATTTTTGCTTAATTTACTGAACTTTTAGGGTGGTATCATTATGCTGTGTGAGAATGGGGCTGAGTCAGGATTCAATGTGACTAATTTACTTCCATGGATCCACTTGTTGTCCTACTTTCTCCTGCTCCTGGCTTCATGGTTTTACAATTGTCTCCTTCACCCCATACTCCCTCCAAAATTAACCAGTTTTCTTTTCCATTGGCATTATGTGACTATTTGTCTTATCAATTGAAGCAATCACTATATATTATCTTAATTTTTCTATGGTTTGTTTTCCTTTATTACCTGTAATGTTGAACATTTTCATGACTTCACTATTCATTTATATTTATCTTCTTTTATAATTTACCTTTCTCCTTTTCCTATGGCTCTTGTGATATTCTTCTTGTCATAGGTTATAGCCTAAATAAGGTTAATAATCCTTTATCATTTTTATTGACCATATTTCCTGTAATTGCTTCTCTTACAATGTTATTAATGTAAATTTGTGAAGCTATTTTAATATATATAAAATGTTAATACATGACAAATTTGTTTCTCAGTTTACAACTTATCATGCAGATCTTATTTGTCTCTTTACCCAAAGAAACAGTCCAAAAAAAAGAAAAAAAAGAAAGAAATGGAAAAATCGACTGGGTTTTTATTTGAATTACATTTTACCTACAGATTTAACAATAATCTATACATTTATAACATGGTCTTCAAATCCCATAACACAATGATGTCTTCAGATATTAAATCCAGCTTTTATAATACTCAAGTTTGTAGCTGTCTCCTTGTAAGTATCATGTGTACATTTCATCTAATTCATAGGTATTGTAAAAGCCTTTTCTACTAGTTGTTTCTGGTATATTGAGATGATTCTAATTTAAGGATTATATTACTTTCATTAAGTCACTTTGTTAATTCTTACTGTAATGGTTTTTACATGAATTCTCTTGAGGACTGAGATGTACAATTATATTTTTTGGAAGTAATAATTTGTGTTTTTTTTAAATAGTCATATACTGACTTATTGTAGTTTTTTGAAAGATATTTTCAAAATTTGACAGAACTCTATATTATTCTTCTTTTTAAAATGCTTTGTTTTTTAAAAAAGATAAATTTATTTCATTTTTCATCTGATTGTAAAAGTATTTAAAATAAAAAGCAGAATTATTTTATGCATAATGTGATCTCAATCATAAAATTTACATCTACACATATGCATAAATGAATAACTGGGCAGAAACATGCCAAATATGTTTGTTTTTATTTTTTATTTATGCATTTATTTTGCAATATCATATTTTTTAAATTTAAGTATAGTTGATGTACAATATTACATGTTACAGGTTTAAATATAGTAATTCAAAAGTTTTAAAGGTTTTGCTCCATTTATAGCTATTTTAAAATATTGGCTATATTCTTCATGTTGTACCATACATCCTTGTAGCGTATTTTATACCTGATAGTTTGTACTTCTTAATCCTCCACCTCCATCTTACCCCACACCCACTGGTAAACACTAATTCCTTCTCTACACCTGTGAGTATGTTTCTTTTCTGTGATAGTCACTGGTTTGTTATATTGATTTTAGATTCCATATGTAAGTGATATCTTACAGTGTTTGTCTTTTTCTGTCTGACTTATTTCACTTAGCATAATGCCCTCCAAGTCCATCAATGCTGTACACCAGAAAGTAATACAACATTATAAATCCAATATACTTCAATTAAAAAGTAAACAAACAAGAAAACAACCCATTTAAAACATAGGTGGCAGAACTGAACAGATATTTTTCCAGAGGAGGAAATGCAGATGGCCAACAGGAACCTGAAAAGCTGCTCAACATCATTAATATCAGGGAAATGCAAATCAAAATCACAATGAGATATCATCTCACAACTGTAAGAATGGCCTTCATCAAAAAGAACACAAATAACAAATGTTGCCAAGGATGTGGAGGAAAGGGAGCCATTGTACACTGTTGGTAAAAATGCAAACTAGTGCTGCCACTATGGAAAACAATATTAAGGTTTCTCAAAAATACAAAAATAGATCCACCACATGGCCCAATAACTCCACTCCTGGGCATATATTTGAGAAAAACAGAGACATTAACTTATGCCAATATATTAATAGCAGTTACCTCTGAGCAAAATCTTTCTTTGCTTCATCATATTTTATTTTCAAAAATATTCCTTTTTATTACTAAAAATAGTTAAAATATCTAAAATGACTATGAAAATTTATACCAAAAATTAGTACAATTACTCTCATAACCTAAATTATATATGTTGACATAATATCTGGCAGACAATGAAGTAAAAGTGTTAGAATGGTATCTCTTTGACTAAATATTAATTCCATTAAGAGATTATATTCATAATTACCTTCTTCTGAGCCAGAATGAGATCTTGGTCCACTTTTGACATTAAATATGATCCTCCATCATGTTCCATCCAGTAAAACTTCAAATCCTTTAAATTTACCTTATCATTGAGTTTTAACCTGTGGAGGGTTAAAAAGAAAATGATATCAACAAATTAATTACATATGGTTACTAGTTCAAGCCTAACAACTGAGCTTCAGCTTTAATGTTGTTTTGTTTTTCCCATAGAACTGTGCCAGAAACAGTGTTAAACCTTTAGAATTCAGATTTGCACTTAAGAATGTTACTCTGGTAACAAGAGAGAAAACAGCATGAAATAGAATGAAAAATCAGAAGACTGCAGTAGTAGTCTAGGTGAGAAAGTATCACAGCCTAAACTAGAATTGTAACCATAGGGACAGAGATAAATATAATTGTGTAAGAAGTAACTAGGAGGTAGTCTTCATTGGACTTGGTGATTGCTCAGATATAAAGAGTAATAGAAATAGGAAATTGGGCTTTAGTCACTGGATTAATTATGATTGGGTCAATGAAATTAGGGAAAAATAAGATGGAAAATCAGGTTTCTGAGGCTTGGAAGAAGAATGAAATCAATTTTAGATATATTGAGTTTCAAGTCACTGAGATACCCAGGACGCCAGTGAATGTACAGTCCTGAGGCTTAGGTGAGGAGAATGAGCCACAGATTCAGATTTGTGTATCCTCTATGTATGGGAGGTAATTTAAATAGCATGTGTAAATGGAGTAAACCTGGGATGATGGTAGAGACAGAAGAGGAAAGTGAGACAATAGAGTAACAATATTTGAGGGATAAGCAGGAAGAGAGCCACAAAGGAGAATAAAAAGGGAAAGTCACAGATACAGGAGTTACATCTGAAGAGTGTAAGTCACAAAAGCCAGGGGTATATATTGTTTCAAGGAGGGCATAGTCAACAGTGTCACTGCTTATAAAGAGTTCATATAAGTATTGAAAAGTAGTCATTAATTTTTGCAAAAACGGAAAAAATAGAGATGTTGGCAAGAAAAATTTCAGTAGTGAAAACCGGTATGTAGTGGGTTGAGAAATGAGAGGGTAGTGTGAGAATCTAGGCTTATAAGTATAAATAATTTATATTTGGTAATGAAGATAGAAAAGGGTAGAGTAGAAGCTGAAGGAGAATGTGTATTTGAGAAAAAAATATATATTTTTAAAATGAGAGACACTCAGACATGTTAATGATAACAAAGGGGGCATTATATATTTGTATATAGTGTGTGGGTACCTATGTATATACATATATAGATGAGAGAAAATTTTGTATAGTGTGCATGTGTGCACTTGTATATGTTTAAAGTCATAGGAAAATAAAATAAGTAATAGAAATTAGATCTGAGAGAACACAACAGCACATGAGATCCAGAGTGTAGGCATGGGTCAAAGAACTTAAATACTAAAGCAAAAAGAGAAAAGGTGTTTACTTCACTCTAAGAGGATAAAAAGAGGCTGGGGACTTAGAAAAATTTGATGGTGAGAAACTGAAGTTCCACACAGATTGCATTTTCTTGATGAGGTAGAACATGGGATCATTTACTGAGCATAAAAGGGAGATGAGGTGATCACAGGTTTCCTGGAAGTGGGGGCACTTTGATATCATTTCTATGGATAATGTGATAAAGAGCTATCTAGAGAAATAGAGACACTCAGGCAGTATCAATGGCTGAAATAAGATTAGAAAATAAGTTTGTGGTGACAGATGTCAGAAGAACCAAAAAGGCTCAATATAAAGTGAACTAAGTTTTTATACTCAAATTGACAAATGAATAACAACAAAAAATCCACAGTTTTAATCTTACAGTAAGGCCTCTCTTTGTGTAATATTTTTACACAGTGAAATATTTCTACAAACTAATTTGTGAAGCATCATATCCACATATGCAAAACTTCTCTTATAAAAACTCATAATTATTTGCTTGAAGACTGGAATTTTGTCTCTATGTCTAATAATAAAATGAGAAATGAAAGTCTGGAAAGGAGAGAAAGGAAATAAAGGAAAAACACAAGCATACTTTTTGATCCCAGGTCCTGCCATGACCCTCAGCATGGGAGCCAAGTCTTCAGCATAGCGACACATTGGGCCAGTGCACTGAAATTGTTCCTGGGCTCCCATGGCCATGGGAAACTGACCCTTGTTGGGGACCACACCTGTAATGTTAGACAAACAGGTTATCTGTACACAATAATACATAATCTCTGGATGTTGTTTTTCACCATGATATTTAATCTATTTTAATCCTGGAGGCTAGATGTTCCACTACAATATTGAATAAAAGTGGCAAAAGCAGACATCATTTTCTTGTTCCTTAACATAGGAGAAATGTTTTCAGAGATTTCATCAGTAAGTATGACGCTAGATGTGGGTGTTTCATACGTGTCTTCTATTTTAATATAAAAAATTGTGTTTACTATGTGTCAGATACTCTTCTAGGAGCTTTACAAACATTGACTCATATAATTTTCATAACTTTATGAAGTAGGTAGTATTAGTTATACCTTTTTTTATGAGACAAAAGGGGCAGAGAGACATTAAATATCTTGCCTAAAATCACGTAGATACAAAGTTGCAGACTAGCTCCCCAGAATATGCTCTTAATTACTAAAACCAGTTACTCTTATAAATTTTTTGGATTCAGGATCCTTTTATGCTCTACAGAATTATAAGAAATTCCAAACAACTTAAGTTTATGCAAATTAAATATATCAATTATTGATATATTAGAAATTGAAACTAACATATTAAAATATTCATATATAAATTTGTTTTAAAAACAGTAATTCCATATGTTGATATAATATTTTTAAAATTATGTAATTAAAAATAACCATATTTGATTTAAAAAGCTATATTTTCTAAAACAGAAATGTATTACATTTAGTGAAGAAGTCATTCTACATTTTTGCAAATCTATTTAGTGTTTAGTTTAAGATAAATATAATATATGTGCGATAAAAAGAATGGAATCCTGTCATTTAAGAAAACGTTGATGGAAGGAGGCCAAGATGGTGGAGTAGAAGGATGCTCGTGGCTCACCCTTTCCCACAAATACACCAAGACTCATATCCACAGACCCACTCAGCCAACCAGAGCACCTGCGGAACTCTGACAGAACATCATCCTCTTCAAAAGACAGAGACACCAAAAATCTGGCAGGAGAAAAGGAAAAAAAAAGAAGAAAAGGCAAAACAGTGCTGCATGGGTCCCGTGGGGAGAGAGTGGCAAAGGAGGACTAGCGCTCATTCACTGGGTCTCCCCCCTCCAACCGAGAGGCCAGTGGGATGGGGGGAGCCTCTGAGGCTCGAATCTGTACAGAGCAGCCCTTGACTGACAGAACTAAGTTAAATGGGCAAAGAGGGTCCCCCAACATCCAGCCCGAGATGCGGGCTGGCAGCTGGGGGCTGGGCCAGGCTGCCAGAGCCAGGCGGACGACAGGGGTGGCTGCACTGAGGCAGCCCCAGGGGACTGCAGGGGGCTGCATGACGTGGTTGTGGATGCACAGGGCAGAACAACCTGGGCCCTCAATAAAACAGCATGGCTGTTGAGCCCTGGGGGGAAGGGAGCATAACGCCATCTCTGAAAACTCGCATAAAGTTTTCAGGTCAAGAGAGGCGGGACTCAGGCACAGCTGACATATCCTCCAGCGCTTAGCACCCAGGTGGGGGTGGGGGTGGGGGTGAAACCTGAGTCCACACCTAAGGGCTTAGCAGCCTCAAAGGCCAGACAGAGACTTGTCTACAGCCCGAGGAAGATAGGATCCTTCTGTCCTGGACCCTCAGAGAACTTGCCACGCCAAGACAAACAAGGAGATGGGTTTTGGCCCAGAGCTGGGGTGAGGCTGTTCCACGGTCTTCCAGGAGCCCCCCTACGGAGAGCCGACCCGAGGCAGAGCACACAGTGGCACAGAGCTGTAGAGTGACAGGTGCTGGGAGAGGGTAGGCAGCCCCTCACCTTTCCAGCAGGAACGCACCTGACTGCGGTGCTGCGAGGGGGCACGACCTGCCCTCCTATCTGACCAGTCTGCAACATCTGACTGCGGCATCGGAAGGGGCAGTGACCCGCCCGCCCACAGCAAAGGAGAGATGCACATGACCCACTGTTGGGAGGAGGATCAATCTGCTTGCCGACAGGTACTGAGAGCAGCACAGAAGAGGGCATCAACTGAGGGCCTCTGGAAACAGCAAGCTGAGCTTCCAAAACAGGATGAAGACAGAAAGACTTCACATTAAAAGCACACAGACTCCAGGAGAACACTGACACCACCTTTTTTTTTTCAATCTATTTTCACCTGTTCTATTTTCTATTACCCTCTTAATTTTTACTTCCTAATGCATTTTTATTTCTCCTGGGTTTTGATGTCCTGTTATTGATTAGACACAGGTTTCAAATACATTTTTTCATCTTTTCCCCTTTTTCAAAAAGGTTTTAAAAGGACGTCTCAACCCGATTCATATTCTACTTCAACTTGCTCTTCTATTATTCGTTATACACTGTTTTCAAAGTTTTTTTCCCCTTCTTTCAAAATTCTTTCTCTATCTCTCTTATTTTTTTCATAAGCATTATTCCTACATAGGCATTAGATAGATAAACTCCTTAAGGACCAAAATAGATAATTGATACTCCATAAACAACAGTGCCAGAGAGGCATGAGCAAGATGAAGGAGCAGAGAAACCACTCCCAATTAAAAGAACAAGAGAAATCCCCTGAAAGAAAGATCAATAAGATAGATATCAATAGCCTACTAGATCAAGATTTCAAACAAGGAGTGAGCAAAGTGCTGAAGGAATTAATAGAGATAGTATTTAGAGATACAAAACATATCAAAAATGAAACTGAAGATATAAAGAAGAGCCAAGTAGAATGGGTAAACTCATTGACTGAGATGATGAATGATCTAATAGCTGTGCAAAGCCGACTAGATAATGCAGAGGAATGAATTAGTGACCTAGAAGACAGGACAATAGAAAGCACCCAATCAGAAAAGCTACAAGAGAAACAAAAAAAATTATGAAAATAGCATAAGGGATTTATGGGATAATATAAAGCATCCCAAACTTCACATAATAGGGGTCCCAGAAGGGGAAGAAAGATTAAAGGGAATTGAAAAGGTTTTTGAAGAAATCATGACTGAAAACATCCCAAACTTAAAGAAGGAATCAGATATCCAGGTACAGGAAGCTCAGAGGGTCCCAAACAGGAAGAATCCAAATAGAACCAAACCAAGACATATCATAATCGAGATGGCAAGAGTCAAGGATAAAGAAATGACCCTAAAGGCAGCAAGAGAAGAGCAAAGAGTGAGTTACAAGGGAACCCCAATAAGGCTCTCAGATGATATCTCTATACAAACACTACAGGCCAGAAAGGAGTGGCAAGAAATATTCAAAGTCCTGAATGAAAAAAAAGATGCAGCCTAGAATACTTTATCCAGCAGGCTGTCATTTAGGATAGAAGGAGAGATAAAGAATTTAACAGACAAGAAAAATCTACAGGAGTTTAGCAACACTAAACCCATGCTAAAAGAAATATTGAAAGGGCTATTCTAAATAGAAAAGCAGCAGAATGCTACATAAAGGAGAAACTCACAACTGGAAAGGTGATAACTCATCAATTACAAACTAAATAAACATGAAATTATAAAAGAAGAAATACAAATCATTGAGAGTAGAATAGGAAGGTAGGGAAATATAGTATATATATATTTTCCTTTCTTTTTTGAATTTTTTTATCAGTAGGATGGGTTTGAGATCATGTTACTATCAGTTTACTACAAATAGTTATAGTAATGGGCTAATAGATTTAAGAAAAAGGGTAACCACAAGCAAAAACTTACAATGGAGTCACAAAAATTAAATAAAATCCATCATAATACAAAGGAAAATTACCAAACCACAAAAGGAAGAAGAAAGGAACAAAGAGGATATACCAATTCAACTGCAAAGATAAGTTCAAAATGGCAATAAACACACATCTATCATTAATTACTCTAAATGTTAATGGACTAAATGCTCCAATCAAAAGACATAGAGTGGCAGACTGGATAATAAAGCAAGAACCTTCAATATGCTGCATACAAGAGACCCACTTTAGGGAGAAGGACACATACAGATTGAGAGTGAAAGGATGGAGAAGGATATTCCATGCAAATAGAAAAGCCAAAAAAGCAGGTGTCGCAGTACTGATTTCAGACAAAATAGACTTTAAAACAAAGGCCATAAGGAAAGATAAAGAAGGACATTTTATAATGATTAAATGAGAGATACAAGATGAGGACATTACACTCGTTAATATATATGCACCCAATATATGAGCAACTATGTACATAGAACAATTACTAACAGAGATAAAGGGGGATATTGATGGGGATAAAACCATAGTTGGAGATTTTAACACTGCATTAACATCACTAGACAGATCTTCCAGACAGAAAATAAACAAGGCAACAGAGAAATTAAATACTACAAAAGAAAAATAGATTTGCTGGATATTTTCAGAGCATTACACCCCCAAAAATTAATATATACATTCTTTTCAAGTAAACATGGAACATTTTCCAGGATGGATCATGTACTTGGGCACAAAAGAAACCTCAACAATTTTAAGAAGACAGAAATTATCTCAAGCATCTTTAATGACCATAATGCCATGAAACTAGCAATCAACAAAAGAGAAACAAAGCAGCAAAAAAGGAAAGCATGGAGATTAAACAATATGTTATTGATAAAACAAAGGGTCAATGAGGAAATCAAAGCTGAAATTAAAAAATAACTTGAGACAAATGAGAATTAAAGCACAACCACTCAAAATCTATGGGACACAGCAAAGGCAGTGCTAATAGGGAAGCTTATAGTGATAAACGCCTTACTCAAAAAAGAAAAACAGTCTCAAATAAACAATTTAACCCACCAGATGAATTAATTAGAAAAAGAAGAACAAAACGCCCCAAAAGGCAGCAGAAGGAAGGAAATTATAAAGATCAGAGAGGAAATAAATACAATAGAGATTATCAAGACCACAGAAAAAATCGACCAATCCAAAAGCTGGTCTTTTGAAAAAGTAAATAATATCGACGAACCTCTGGGAAATTTCACAAAGAAGAAAAAAGAGAGAGCACAAATTAGCAAAATAAGAAAATAAAATGAAGAAATTACAGAAAATAAAATAGAAATACTGAATATCATATGAGAATATTATGAAAAACTATATGGAACCAAACTGGATGACCTAGAGGAGATGGACAAGTTTCTGGAAACACATTGTCCACCAAGAATGAATCAAGAAGAAATTAAACAATTCAACAATCTGATCAGTAGAAAGGAAATAGAAATAGCAATTAAAAACCTCCCTACAAATAAAACTCCAGGACTGGAAGGTTTCACCAGGGAACTCTAATGAACATACACAGAAAAACTCATACCAGTCTTTCTCAAAATCTTTCAGAGGATTGAAAAGGAGGGAATATTATTGAGACAAATGAAGCCTAAAACTCATTCTATGAAGCCACCATCACCCTGTTACCAAAACCAGGCAAAGACACTGCAGAAAAAGAGAATTATAGGCCAATATCACTGACGAACATAGACGCAAAAATCCTCACCAAAATTTTAGCAAATAGAATCCAACAACAAATAAAAAAGATTATAGATCATAACCAAGTGGGATTCATTCCAGGGACACAAGGGTGGTTGAACGTAAGCAAATCAATCAATGTAATACATCACATCAACAAGAGAAAGGACAAAAAACACATGAACATCTCAGTCGATGCAGAAAAAGCATTTGATAAAATGCAACAGCCATTTATGATAAAAACTGTCACCAAAGTGGGTATAGAGGGAACATATCTCAACATAATAAAAGCTATATATGACAAACCTACAGCCAGCATAGTACTCAACAGTGAAAAACTCAAAAGCTTCCCACTAAAATCTGGGACAAGACAAGGATGCCCACTTTCACTACCCTTATTCAACATAGTCTTGGAAGTCCTAGCCACAGCAATCAGGCAAGAGAGAGAAATAAAAGGGATCCAATTTGGAGAAGAAGAGGTAAAAGTGTAACTATATGCTGATGACATGTTACTATATATAGAAGACCATAAAAGTTCCACACAAAAACTACAAGAGCTGATTGAAGAATTCAGCAAACTAGCAGGTTACAAAATTAACATTCAAAAATCAGTTGCATTTCTTTACACTAATGATGAATCAACAGAAAAAAAAAAGTAAACAAACAATCCCCTTAAAATAGCACCCAAAGTAATAAAATATCTGGGAATAAATCTAAACAAGGAGGTCAAAGAATTTTACACAGAAGTCTATAAACCATTGATGAAGGAAATCAAATAAGACTTTAATAAATGGAAAGATCCCCATGCTCTTGGAATGGAACAATCAATATTGTAAAATGGTCACACTACCTAAGGCAATCTACAGATTTAATGCAATCCCTATCAAATGACCTAGGACATATTTCACAGAATTAGAACAAACCATAATAAAATTTGTAAGGAAACATCAAAGACCTAGAATTGCCAAAGCATTACTGAAGAGAAAGAAAGAGGCTGGAGGAATAACTCTCCCAGACTTCAGACTATACTAAAGTGCTACAGTCATCAAGACAGCATGGTATTGTTACAAAAACAAACATGAAAACCAATGGAATACAATAGAGAGCCCAGAAAAGAACCCACAAAATTTTGGTCAACTAATCTTTGATAAAGGAGGCAAAAATATACAATGGAATAAAAACAGCCTTGTCAGCAAATGGTGTTGGGAAAACTGCACAGCAGCATGTAAATCAATGATGCTAGAACACTCCCTTACACCATATACAAAAATCAACTCAAAATGGACCAAAGACTTAAACATAAGACAAGATAAAATAAACCTCCTAGAGGAATACATGGGCAAAAACATTATCTGACATACATCTCAAAAATTTTCTCCTCGTAGAAATAAAAGCAAGAATAAACAAATGGGACCTAATGAAACTTACAAGCATCTCCACAGCAAAGGAATCAATAAGTGAAACAAAAAGACAACCTACAAAATGGGAGAAAATTTTTGCAAATGAAACCGACAAAGGCTTGATCTCCAGATTATATAAGCAGCACATATGATTCAATAAGAAAAAAATAAACAACCCAATCCAAAAATGGGCAGAAGACCTAAACAAGCAATTCTCCAAGGAAGAAATACAATTGATCAATAGGCACATGAAAAAATGCTCAATAGCACTAGTTATCAGAGAAATGCAAATCAAAACTGCAATGAGGTATCAACTCACACCAGTCAGAATGGCCATCATTCAAAAATCCACAAATGACAAATGCCGGAGAGGCTGTGTAGAAAGGGGAACCCTCCTACACTGCTGGTCGGAATGCAGTTTGGTGCAGCCACTGTTAAAACATTATGGAGATTCCTCAAAAGACTAGGAATAGACTTACCGTTTGACCCAAAAATCCCTCTCCTGGGCTTGTATCCAGAAGGAACCCTACTTCAGGATGACACCTGCACCCCAATGTTCATAGCAGCACTATTTACAATAGCCAAAACATGGAAACAGCCTAAATGTCCATCAACAGGTGACTGGATAAAGAAGTGGTGGTATATTTATACAATGGAATACTACTCAGCCATAAAAACCAACAACATAACATCATTTGCAGCAACATGGTTGCTCCTGGAGAATTTCATTCTAAGTGAAGTAAGACAGAAGGAGAAAGAAAAATTCTATATAATATCACTCATATGTGGAATCTAAAAAACAAAAAACACAAACAAAAACAAACAAACAAAAAAGCAAAGCATAAATACAGGACAGAAATAGACTCATAGACATAGAATACAGACTTGTAGTTGCCAGGGGGTAGAAGGTGGGAAGGGATAGAGTGGGATTTCAAAATTGTAGAATAGATAAACAAGATTTTACTGTATAGTACAGGGAATCACAGAGGAAAAAATGTGATAATGAGTGTGTATATGTCCATGTATGACTGAAACATTGTGCTGAACACTAGAATTTGACACAACATTGTAAAATGATTATAAATCAATAACAAATGTTCAAAAAAAAGAAAAATAAACTATAAGACAGTTCTTAAGAAATTTAAAAAAATGGTATTGGAAGAAATCAGGACTGAAAACTTCCAAAACCTATCGAAGGAATCTGATATCCAAGTACAGAAAGCTCAGAGGTTCCCAAACAGGAAAAACCCAAACAAACCCATATTAAGACAATCATAATCAAGATGGACAGATTCAAGGAAAAAGAAATGTTCCTAAAGGCAGTAAGTGAAAAACAAACAGTGAGTTACAAAGCAACCCCCATAAGGCCCTCAGCTGACTTATCTACACAAACACTACAGGCCAGAAGGGAGTGGTAAGATATATTCAAAGTCCTTAATGAAAAAAAAATGCAGCCAAGGATACTTTATTCAGAAAGGCTATCCTTTAAAATAAACACAAAATTGTAAAAGAAGACATCTAAATCATTAAGAGTGGGAGAGGGAAACAAGAAAATAGAGTATTTTTTCCCTTTCTAAATTTTTGGTTTTCTGTAGGATGGGTTCGAGATATAGTAATGGGCTAATAGACTTACAAAAAGGGTAGCCACACTGGACAGCAGCATGGAAAGCAATGATGCTAGAACACTACCTTACACCATATAAAATAATAATATGCATCAAAGACTTAAACAAAAGACAAGATACAATAAACCTCCTACAGGAAAATACAGGCAAAACATTATCTGACATATATCTCAAAATTTTTTCCTAGAAGAAATGTAAGCAAGAATAAATAAAAGAGTCCTAATGAAACTTAAAAGCTTCTGCACAGCAAAGGAAACATAAGTGAAACAAAAAGACAATCTAAGGAATGGGAGAAAATTTTTGCAAATGAAAGCAAAAAAGGCTTGATCTCCAGAATATATAAGCAGCTCGTACGACTTAATAAGAAACAAACAAACAAACAACCCAATCCAAAGATGGGCAAAAGACCTAAACAAGCAATTCTCCAGTGAAGACATACAGATAGCCAATAAGCACATGAAAAGATGCTCAATATCACTAATTATCAGAGAAATGCAAATCAAAACTACAATGAAATCACCTCACACCAGTCAGAATGGCCGTCTTTCAAAAATCCACAAATGACAAATATGGAGAGGCTGTGTAGAAAGGGGTGCCCTCCTACACTGCCAGTGGGAATGCAGTTTGGTGCAGCCACTATGGAAAACAGTATGGAGATTCCTCAAAAGGCTAGGAGTAGACTTACCATATGACCCAGAAGTCCCGCTCCTGGGCTTATACCCAGAAGGAACCCTACTTCAGGATAACACCTGCACACCAATATTCACAGAGCATTATTTACAATAACCAAGCCATGGAAATAGCTTAAGTGTCCATCAGCGGATGGCTGGACAAAGAAGTGGTCGTATATTGATACAATGGGATACTATTCAGCCATAAAAATCGACAACATAAAGTGATTTGCAGCAACATGAATGCTCCTGGAGAATGTCATTCTAAGTGAAGTAAGCCAGAAAGAGAAGGAAAAATACCATATGAGATCGCTCATGTGTGGAATCTAAAAAACAAATACAAAAGCAAAAACAAAAATAAATATCATAAGTACAAAACAGAATTAGACTCATAGACATAGAGTATAAACTTGTGGTTGCAAAGTGGGTGGAGGGTGGGATGGGATAGAGGGGATTTAAACAATGTAGAATAGATAAACAAGATTATACTGTATAGCACATTGAAATATACAAAAGATTTTATGATAGCTCACAGAGAAAAAAATGTGAGAATGAATACAAGCATGTTCATGTATGACTGAGAATTTGTGCTCTACACTGGAATTTGACACAACATTGTAAAATGATTATAAATCAATAAAAAATATTTTTAAAAAAGTAAAGGGTAGCCACAAGCCAAAAAATTACAATGGAGTCACAAAAATTAAATAAAATCTATGATAATACAAAGGAAAATTTCCAACCCACAAAAGGAAGAAGAAAGGAACAAAGAGGAAATACCAAATAAACTGCAAAAATAAGTTCGAAATGGCAATAAACACACATCTATCATTAATTACTGCAAATGTTAATGGACTAAATGCTCCAGTCAAAAGACATAAAGTAGCAGACTGGATAATAAAGCAAGAAACTTCAATATGCTGCATACAAGAGACCCACTTTAGGGAGAAGGACACATATAGATTGAGAGTGAAAGGATGGAAAAGGATATTCCATGTAAATGGAAAAGCCAAAAAAAGCAGGTGTT
Organism: Camelus ferus; assembly: GCF_009834535.1. Lineage (NCBI taxonomy): Eukaryota > Metazoa > Chordata > Mammalia > Artiodactyla > Camelidae > Camelus > Camelus ferus. Next base: position 3,424,383 of record NC_045732.1, read on the forward strand.
GCAGAACTGATTCAGACAAAATAGACTTTAAAACAAAAGCCATAAAGAAAGATAAACAAGGAAATTTTATAATGATTAAAGGAGTAATATAAGATGAGGACATTAAACTCGTTAAAATATGCGCACCCATATAGGAGAACCTAAGTATATAAAACAATTACTAACAAAGATATAGGGGGATATTGATGGGAATACAATCATAGTAGGAGATTTTAACACTGTATTAACATCTCTACACAGATCTTCCAGGCAGAAAATAAATAAGACAACAGAGAAATTAAATAATACAATGGAAAAATTAGATTTGGTGTATATTTTCAGAGCATTACACCCCCCAAAAATAGGATATAAATTCTTCTCAAGTGCACATGGAACATTTTCCAGGTTTGATCATGTACTTGGGCACAAAAGAAACGTCAATAACTTTAAGAAGATAGAAGTTATCTCAAGCATCTTTACTGACCACAATTCCATTAACCTAGAAATCAACAGCTGAAAATCAAATGAGAAAAAAAAAAAAAAGGAAAGCATGGAGATTGAACAACATGCTATTCAAAAACCAATTGGCCAATGAGGAAATCAAATCTGAAATTAAAAAATACCTTGAGACAAATGAAAATGAAAGCACAACCACATAAAATTTATGGGACACAGCAAAGGCAGTGCTAAGAGGGAAGTTTATAGTGATATAGGCCTTCCTCATAAAAGAACAATTTCAAATAAAGAATTTAATCCATCAGCTGAAAGAACTAGAAAAAGAAGAACAAACAAATCCAAAAGGCAGCAAAGTAAAAAATTATAAAGATCAGGGAGGAAATAAACAAAATAGAGATTTAAAAAAAAATAGAAAAAATCATTAAAACCAAAAGCTGGTGTTTTGAAAAATAAATAAAATCGACAAACCTGTGGCCAAACTCACAAAGAAGCAAAAAGAGAGAGCACAAATAAGCAAAATAGAAAGGAAAATGGAGAAATTACAACAAATAAAATAGAAATACAGAATATCATATGAGAATATTATGAAAAACTATATGGAACAAAACTGGATAACTTAGGGGAGATGAACAACTTTCTGCAAACATGCAGTCCACCAAGATTGAATCAAAAAGAAACTGACCACTTCAACAGTCTGATCACTAGAAATGAAATCGACTTAGCAATAAAAAGCCTCCCTACAAATAAAAGTCCAGGACAATATGGCTTCACCGGGGAATTCTACCAAACTTGCAGAGAAGAACTCATATGAGTCCTTCTCAAATTCTTGAAGAAGATTGAAAAGGAGGGAATACTCCCAAATTCATTCTGTGAAGCCACCATCATCCTGATACCAAAATGAGGCAATGACACTACCAAAAAAGAGAATTATAGGCCAATATCACTGAGGAACACAGATAGCAAAATCCTCACCAAAACACTAGCAAATGGAATCCAGAAGTACATAAAAAAGATTGTACATCATGCCAAGTGGGTTTCATCCCAGAGACACAAGGGTGGTTCAAAATATGCAAATCAATCAATGAAATAAATCACATCAACAAGAGAAAGAACAAAATCCATGTGATCATCTCAATAGATACAGAAAAACATTTGATAAGATTCAACACCCATTTATGATATAAAGTCTCACCAAAGCGATTATAGAGGGAACATATCTGAACATAATAAAAAGCTAAATATGACACACCTACAGCCAACAGAGTATTCAATTGTGAAAAACTTAAAAGCTTCCCACTAAAATCTGGGACAAGAAAAGGATGCCCACTATCACCACTCTTATTCAACATAGTCTTGAAGGTCCTAGCCATAGCAATCAGGCAAGAGAGAGAAATAAAAGGGATCCAAATTGAAAAGAAGAGGTAAAAGTTTCACTATATGTCAACGATGTTACTATATATAGAAAACTCTAAAAGGTCCACACAAAAACTACTAGAGCTGATTGAAGAATTCAGCAAGGTAGAAGGTTACAAAATTAACGTTCAAAAATCAGTTGCATTTCTTTACACTAATGAGGAATCAACAGAAAAAGAAAGTAAAGAAACAATCCCCTATAAAATAGCACCCAAGGTAATAAAATACCTAGGAAAAAATGTAACCAAGGAGGTGAAAGAATTATACACAAAAAAAGTATAAACCATTGATGAAAGAAATTCAAAATGACTTAAAAAATGGAAAGATATCTCATGCTCCTGGATTGGAAGAATCAATATTCTTAAAATGGTCACACTGCCCAAGGCAATCTACAGATTTATTGCAATCCTTATCAAATTACTCAGGACATATTTCACGGAACTAGCACAAATCATAATAAAATTTATATGGAACCATGAAAGACCTAGAATTGCCAAAGCATTACTGAAGTAAAAGAAACAGGCTGGATTAATAACTCTCCCAGACTTCAGACAATATTATAGAGCTACAGTCATCAAGACAGCATGGTATTGGTACCAAAACAGACATGTAGACCAATGGAACAGAATAGAGAGCCCAGAAATGAACCCACAAAGTTTTGGTCAACTCATCTTTGACAAAGGAGGCTAGAATTTACAATGGAACAAAGACAGTCTCCTCAGCAAATGGTTGGGAAAACTGGACAGCAACATGTAAAGCAATGAAGATAGAACACTCCCGTACACCACACACACAAAATAACTCAAAATGGATCAAAGACTTAAACATAAGACAAGATACAATAAACCTCCTAGAAGAAAATATAGGCCAAACATTATCTGACATACATCTCAAAAATGTTCTCCTAGAACAATCTACTCAAGCAATAGAAATAAAAGCAAGAATAAACAAATGGGACCTAATGAAACTTACAAGCTTCTGCACAGCAAAGGAAGCCATAAGTAAAACAAAAAGACAACCTACAGAATGGGAAATAACTTTTGCAAATGAAACCGACAAAGGCTTGATCTCCAGAATATATAAGCAGCTCATATGACTTAATATAAAACAACCAAACAACCCAATCCAAAAATGGGGAAACGACCTAAGCAATCAATACTGCAAGGAAGATATTGAAATGATCAATAGGCACATGAAGAAATGCTCCATATCACTAATTATCAGAGAAATGCAAATGAAAACTACAATAAAGCATCACCTCACACCAGTCAGAATGGCCATCCTTCAGAAATCCACAAATGACAAATGCTGGAGAGGCTGTGGGAATGCAGTTTGGTGCAGCCACTGTGGAAAACAGTATGGAAATTCCTCAAAAGATTAGGAATAGACTTACCCTATGACCCAGGAATCCTGCTCCTGGGCATATATCCAGAAGGAACCCTACTTCAGTATGACACCTGCACCCTAATGTTCATAGCAGCATTATTTACAATAGCCAAGACACGGAAACAGCCTAAACGTCCATCAGCAGATGCCTGGATAAAGAAGTGGTGGTATATTTATACAATGGAATACTATTCAGCCATAAAAACCGACAATATAACGCCATTTGCAGCAACATGGTTGCTCCTGGAGAATGTCATTCTAAGTGAAGTAAGCCAGGAAGAGAAAGAAAAAAATCATAAGAGATCGCTCATATTTGGAATCTAAAAACAAACAAACAAAGCATAAATACAAAACACAAATAGAGTGATAGACATAGAATACAAACTTGTGGTTGCCAAGGGGGCGGAGGTTGGGAATGGATAGATTGGGGTTTTGATATTGTTGAATGGATAAACAAGATTATACTGTATAGCACTAGGAAATATATACAAAATCTTATGGTAGCTCACAGAGAGAAAAATATGACAATGAATATATATATGTTCATGTATACCTGAAAAATTGTGCTCTACACTGGAATTTGACACAACATTGTAAAATGATTATAAATCAATAAAAATTGTTTTGATTAAAAAAAGAAAACATTGATGATCCTTGAGGATATTATGTTAAGTGAGATAAGTGAGACTTGGAAAACAAAATTTGTATGATTTCACTTTTATGTAAAATCTAACAAACAAAACAAATGAACAAACTTAACTGAACAGAAACAGAGTAATTGATATGGAAAACAGTTAGTTGCTAGTGGAGAGGTGTTTGGAGAATGGATGAATAGATGAGGGAAATTAAGAAGTACATACTTTCAGTTACAAAATAAATATGTCACAGTACAAAATGTAAAGTGTAAGGAAAATAGTCAAAAATTACATAATATATTTGAATGGTGACAAATGACAGCTAGATTTATCATGATGATCATTTTGAATTATATAGTGATATTAAATTACCTTGTTGCATACTAGGAACTAACATAATGTTGTAGGTCAATTATATGTCAAAGCAAACAAATTCATAGAGGATATCAGATGTGTAGCTACCAGAGTTGGGAGTTGGGGGAAGGGAGGATTAGATGAAGATAATCAAATGGTAGAAAATTTTAGTTACAAGATAAAGAAGTATTATGGAGGCAATATATATGACAAATATAATTAACAATACTGTACATTATATATGAATGTTGTTAAGAGTGCAAATCCTGAGTGTCCTCAACATTATAAAAATTATTTTCCTATTTCTTTAATGTTGTATCTATATGAGATAATGAATGTTAATAAACTTCTTGTGGTAATCATTTCATGATGTTTGTAAGTCAAATCGTTATGTAATACACTTTAAACTTACACAGTGCTCTATGTCAATTATATCTCAGTAAAACTTGGAAAAACTCTCATAAGATTAGTTATATAAGTAACATACTTCAATATAGTAAAGGCTATATACAACAAACTCACATAACATAACATAATCAATGGTAAAAAATTAGAAATTTTTCCACTAAGGTGAGAAACAAGACAAAGATGCCTATTCTCATCAGTTGTAGTTAATATAGTACTTGAAGTACAATTAGACCCATTAGGCAAGTAACACAATAATGAGTTTCCATGTCAGAAAGGAAGAAGTGAAATTGTTGCTACTGGCCGGTAGTAGGATCTTACATAGAGTAAATCCCCAGGACTTCATCAGAAAACTGTTGGAGCTAATCAAAGTTTTCAGTAATGTTACAAAATATAAAACCAACATACAGAAACTTTTTTATTTCTACACAATAATAGCGATACATCTAAAAAAGAAATAAATAAAACTTAATTCAAAATAACATTAAAAAATATGTAGGGGGGGCCAAGATGACAGTGTAGAAAGACACTGGTAGCTCACCCTCTCCCACAAATACACCAAAACTCACATCCACGGACCCACTCAGCCAACAAGAACACCTGCTTAACTCCGACAGAACATCACCCTCGTCAAAAGACACAGACACCAAGAATCTAGTAGCAGAAAAAGAAAAAAGAAAGAAGAAAAAGCAAAACACTGTGGG
>NC_045732.1:3429814-3499061 GCF_009834535.1 Camelus ferus
AAAAGTTTCTAGAAACATATAGTTCACAAAAACTGAATCAAGAAAAAATAGTTAATTTGAACAGAACAATCATGAGAAAGTAGAATCAGCAAAAAAAAAAAAAAAAAAAAAAAAACAAAAGAACACCTCTCTGCAAACAAAATTCCAGGACCAGATGGTTTCACTCGGGAATTACAACAAAGATACAAAGAAGAACTCATACCATTACTTCTCAACCTCTTCCAAAGGATTGAAGAAGAGGGAATATTTCCAAATTCATTCTATGAAACCACCATTACCCTGATACCAAAACCAGACTAATACACAACAACAACAACAAATTATAAGTCAATATCATTGATGATCATTGATGCAAAAATTGTCAAGAAAATAGTAGCAAACAGAATCCAGCAACATATAAAATAAATCAAACACTATGATTAAGATCAATTCATCCCAGGGAAGCAAGGAAACTTCAACATCCATGATCAATCAGTGTGAGCCACAACATCAACAACTGAAAGTACAAAAATCACATGATCATCTCAATAGATGCAGGAAAAAACATTTGCTAAAATTTAGCACCCATTTATTATAAAAACTCATACTAAAGTGGATATAGAGGGAACATATCTCAACCTAATAAAAGCTACTTAAAACAGACCCACAGCCAGCATAATACTCAATGGTGAAAAACGGAAAAACTTCCCACTGAAATCTGTAACAAGAAAAAGAAGCCCACTCTCACCACTTCTATGCAAAATAGTCCTGGAAGTCCCAGCTACAGCAGTCAGGAAAGAAAAAGAAATAAAAGGGATCCATATGGGAACAGAAGAGACTAAATGCTCACTATATGCAGATAACATACTATATATAGAAAACCCTAAAAGCTGCACACAAAAAAATGCTAGAGTTGATAAAATTATTAAGCAAGGTAGCAGCATACAAGAGCAACATACAGAAATCAACTGAATTTATTTATACTAACAATTAAATAATAGGAAAAGAAAAATTTTTAAAAATCATTCCCTTTTCAAATTGCATCCAAAACAACAAAATATTTGGGAAAAAATCTGACAAACAAGGGGAAAGACTTATACACGGAGAACTACAAAATATTGTTTAAAAAGTTAAAGATGACCCAACAAAATAGAAAGATATCTCATTCTCTTGGATTGGAAGAATCAATATGGTTAAAATGGCCATACTGTCTAAGGCAATCTACAGATTTAATGCAATCCTTATCAAATTACCCAGGACAGTATTCACAGAACTAGAACAAATAATCCTAAAATGTATATGGAATCACACACACACACACACACACACACACACACACACACACAAAACAGAATTGTAAAAACAATATTGAAGAAAAAGAACAAAGTTGGAGTAATAACTATCCAAGGGTTCAGACAATACTATAGAGTCACAGTAATCAAAAAGAAGTGTATTGACACATAAGCAAACATATGGATCAATGGAACAGAACTGAGAGCCCAGAAATGAAATCACAGACCTCTTGTCAATTAATCTTCAACAAAGGAGGCAAGAAAATGCAATAGAGGAAAGAGAGTCTCTTCAGCAAGTGGTGTTGGCAAAACTGGACAGCAGCATGTAAAACAATGTAGTTAAAAACTCCCTCACACCATACACAAAAATAAACTCAAAATGGCTTAAAGACTTAAATATAAGACAATACATAACAAACCTCTTAGAAGAAAATATAAGCAAAACATTCTCTGACATAAATCTTAGCAATGTTTTCCTAGGAATGTCTACCCTGGGAAAAGAACTAAAAGCAAAAAGATACAAATGGGAACTAATTAAACATTAGCTTTTGCACAGCATCAGGAATCATAAGTAAAATAAAATGACAACCTATAGAGTGAAAGAAAATGTTTGCAAATGATGCAACTGACAAAGGTTTTATTTTCCAGAATATATAAACAGCACATACAATTTAATAACAAAAGTAACCCAATCCAAAAATGAGCAGAAGACATAAAGAAGCAATCCTCCAATGGAGACATATGAATGACTGATAAGCACATGAAAAGCATACTAAATATCATTAATTATCAGAGAAATGCAAATCAAAACTACAATGAGGTATCACCTCACACCAATCCAAGTGGTCATCATTCAAAAGTCCACAAACAATAAATGCTAGGGAATTTGTGCAAAAAAAGGAACCATTCAACACTGCTGGTAGGAATGTAGTTTGGTGAAGCCACTATGGAAAACAGAATGGAGACTCCTCAAAAAACTAAAAATACACTTAACATATGACCTAGCAATCCCATTTCTGGGCATATATCTAGAGGGATCTGTAACTTGAAAAGATACATGCACCCCAACATTCAGAGCAGCACTACTTACAATAGCAAAGGGATGGAACCAATCTAAATGTCCATTGACAGATGACTGTATAAAGAAGTTGTGGCTTATTTATACAATGGAATACTACACAGACATAAAAAATTAATTAATGCCATTTGCAGGAACTTGGAAGAACCTAGACATCATCATTGTAAGTGAAGTAAGCCAGAAAGAGAAGGAATATCATATGATATCACTCATATATGGAATCTTAAAAACAGAAATAAAGAGAATACTGTTGGACTCATCTGCAAAACAGAAACAGTCTTACATACATAGTAAACAATCTTATGGTTACTGAGGGAGAAGAGGTGGAAAGGGATAAATTTGAGAGTGTGAGATTTGCAAATGTTAGCCACTATGTATAAAATAGATTAAAAAAATTTCTTCTGTATGGCACAGAGAGCTATATTCAATATCTTGTTATGGCATTTAATAAAAATAATATGAAAACAAATATATGTATGTATATGTAAGACTGGGACCTTATGCTGTACACCAGAAATTGATACATTGTAACTGACTATACCGCAATTAAAAAAAAGAAAAAAATTACATGATCTTCTCAATAGATGGAGAAAAAACATTTAGTAAACTTCAACATCCATTAGTGATTAAAACTCTTACCACATTCAGTATAAAGGGAACATAACTCAACATAATAAAATCTATTTATGACAAACCCACAGCCAATATAATACTCAATGGTTAAAAGTTGAAAGCCTTCCAGCTAAAAACTGGAACAACACAAGGATGTGCACTCTCTCCACTTCTATTCAACATAGTATTGGATGTCCTAGCCATAGCAATCACACAAGTAAAAAAGATACAAAATGGATCCAAATTGGAAGACAAGAGGTAAAATTGTTACTATACATGGATGGCATGATAGTATATGTAGAAAATCCTAAGGATCCACACAAGAAATAATACAGCTGATAAAATTATTTGTCAAGGTGGCATGATAAAAATTAACATACAAAAATCAGTGGCATTTCTTTGCACTAACAATGAAATATTGGAAAAAGAAAACAAAGAAACAATTCCCTTTAAAATTGTATCCTAAGCAATACTATAATTAGGAATAAATCTGCACAAGTAGGTGGCATATTGTACACAGAGGGCTATAAAACATTGATTCAGGAAATTAAAGATGACTTAAAGAAATAGAAAAATAGGAGACAGGCCAAGATGGTGGATTAGAAGAACGCTTGTAGCTCACTCTCTCCCACAAATACACCAAAACTTGCATCTATGGACACGCCCAGAAAACCAGAGCACCTGCTGAAGTCTGATAGAACATTGCCCTCTTCAAAAGACAAAGACACCATGAATCTAGTAGGAGAAAAGGAAAAAAGAAAGAAGAAAAAGCAAAACAGTCCAGGACAAGTCCCAAAGGGAGGGAGCAACAAAAGAATAGCGCTTGTTCACTGGATCTTCCCCTCTCCAATGGAGAGGTCAGAGGGACGGAGGGGGAACCTCAAAGGCTTGGATATGTACAGAGCAGCCCTTGACAGACAGAACTAAGTTAAATAGGCACAGAGGGCCTCCACAAACACCAGCCCTAGAAGGAAAGCGGCAGTTGGGACTGGAACAGCCTACGCAAGCTGGGCTGAAGAATGGGGCAGGCTGCACAGAGGCAACCCCGAGGGACTCCAGGGTGCTGTGTGCTGGGGAAGAATGGGTACACAGGGCAAAACAAACTGGGCCCTCCATAAAACAACACAGCTGATACACCCTGGGTTCGGGAAGTGTGCCATAACCTCTACCTCAGAAAACATACTGAAGGTTTTTGGGAGAAGAGAGGTGGGACTCAGCCACAGCAACCATATCCTCCAGTTTATAGCACCCAGGTGGGGGTGGGGTCAAAACCTGAATCAGTATCTAAGGGCTTAGCAGCTTCAAAGGCAAGACGGAGACCCGATTACAGCCCGAGACAGATAGAATAATCCTGTCCTGGTACCTCCGAGAATACGTGCTTCCAAGAAAACAAACAAAGAGCTGAGTTCTGGCATGGATCGGGGTGGGGCTGTTCCACCAACTACCCTGAGCCTACCTACAGAGCATGGAACTGAGGTGGAGCAGACAAATTCACAGAGAAGGGCAACAGCCAGCAATGGGAGAGGACAGGTGGCCACTCCCCTTAACATCAGGAACGCAGCACCAGACTGTGGTGTTGGAAGGGGGCACAATCTGCCCGCCTAACTTGTGCAAACACATCTGACCAAAGTATCAGAAGGGGGAGTGACCTGTAGCCTGCCACGGGTGACAACAGAGGGTATCTGGAAGCAGAGAGTTGCATTCATGTAGCAGGGAAAGGACAGAAAGACCTCTCGATAATATCATTAAGAGCGCATAGTCTATATGAGAACACATCCCCCCTTTTTTATTCTTTCTGTTTCTATTTTTATAGCCTATAATATTTTCTGAAACATTTTTAATTTTTACATTTTAATAAATTGTAAACACTTCCAGTTTTGATCCCTTTTAAATTTTTCTTTTCAAATATTTTTATTATTTTGTATTATAAAATCCACATCATTTCATTTTTATTTTTCTTGGTTTTGATGTCCTATCATTGGTTACACTCATTCAAATATATACATTTTTTGTTCTTCTCTCCTTTTAAGGATTTTAAAAGATGACTCAGGGTGAGGCAAAAATAGCGGAGTAGTAGGACCCTCGTAGCTCACCTTATCCCACAAATACACCAAGACTCACATACATGGAACCACTCAGCCACCCAAAGCACCAGGAGAACTCCGACAGAACATCACCCTCTTCAAAAGACAAAGATGCCATACTACAACCAGGCAAAGACACTACCAAAAAAGAGAATTATAGGCCAATATCACTTATGAATATAGATGCCAAAATCCTTACCAAAATATTAGCAAATAGAATCCAACAACACATAAAAAAGATTATACATCATGACAAAGTGAGATTCATTCCAGGGACACAAGGGTGGTTCAATATATGCAAATCAATCAATGTAATACATCACATCAACAAGAGAAAGGACAGAAACCACATGATCATCTCAATAGATGCACAAATAGCATTTGATAAAATTCAACACCCATTTATGATAAAAAATCTCACCAAAGTGGTTACAGAGGGAACATATCTCAACATAATAAAAGCTATATATGACAAACCTACAGCCAGCATAGTACTCAATGGTGAATATCTCAGTACCTTCCCACTAAAGTCTGGGACAAGACAAGGATGCCCACTATCGCCACTTCTATTCAACATAGTCTTGGAAGTCCTAGCCACAGGATTCAGGCAAGAGAGAGAAATAAAAGGGATCCAAATTGGAAAAGAAGAGGTAAAAGTGTCACTATATGCTGATGACATGTTACTATATATATAAAACCCTAAAAGGTCCACACAAAAACTACTAGAGCTGATCAAAGAACTCAGCAAGGTAGAAGGTTACAAGACTATCATTCAAAAATCAGTGGCATTTCTTTACAATAATGATGAATAAATAGAAAAAGAAAGCTAAAAAAATCAATACCCTTTAAAATAGCACCCAAAGTAATAAAATACCTAGGAATAAATCTAATCAAGAAGGTGAAAGAATTATACACAGAAAACTATAAACCATTGATGAAGGAAATTAAGAAGACTTTAAAAAAATGGAAAGATATCCCATGCTCTTGGATTGGAAGGATCAATATTGTTAAAATGGTCACATTGCCCAAGGCAATCTACAGATTTAATGCAATCCCTATCAAATTACCCAGGACATATTTCACAGAACTAGAACAAATCATAATAAAATTTATATGGAGCCATCAAAGACCTAGATTTGTCAAAGCATTATTGAAGAGAAAGAAAGAGGCTGGAGGAATAACTCTCCCAGACTTCAGACAATACTATAGAGCTACAGTCATCAAGACAGCATGGTATTGGTACCAAAACAGACATATAGACCAATGGAACAGAATAGAGTGCCCAGACATAAACCCACAAACTTTTGGTCAACTAAACTTTGACAAAGGAGGCAAGAATATACAATAGAATAAAGACAGTCTCTTCAGCAAATGGTGTTGGGAAAACTGGACACCAGCATGTAAAACAATGAAGTTAGAACACTCTCTTACACCACACATAAAAATAAACTCAAAATGGATCAAATAATTAAACATAAGACAAGATACAATAAACCTCCTAGAAGAAAATATAGGCAAAACATTATCTCACATACATCTCAAAAATTTTCTCCCAGAAAAAATAAAAGCAAGAATAAACAAATGGGACCTAATGAAACTTACAAGCTTCTGTACAGCAAAGGAAACCATAAGTAAAAGAAAAAGACAACCTACGGAATGGGAAAAAATTTTTTGCAAATGAAACCGACAAAGGCTTGATCTCCAGAATATATGAGCAGCTCATACGACTCAATAAAAAAAAATAAATAAATAAACAACCCAATCCAAAAATGGGCAGGAGAGGTAAACAAGCAATTCTCCAAGGAAGACATACAAGTGATCAATAGGCACTTGAAAAAATGCTAATATCACTAATAATCAGAGAAATGCAAATCAAAACAACAAGGAGGTATCACTTCACACCAGTCATAATGGCCATCATTCAAAAATCCACAAATGAAAAATGCTGGAAAAGCTGTGGAGAAAAGGGAACCCTCCTTCACTGCTGGTGGGAATGCACGTATGGTGCAGCCACCATGGTAAACAGAATGGAGATTCCTCAAAAGACACAAATAGACATTCCTTATGACCCAGGAATCCCGCTCCTGGGCATATATCCAGATTGAACCCTGCAGCAGGATGACACCTGCACCCCAATATTCATACCAGCATAATTTACAATAGCCAAGACATGGAAATAGCCTAAATGTCCATCAAAAGATGAGTGGATAAATAGAAGTTGTATATTTATACAATGGAATACTACTCAGCCATAAAAAGTGACAACATAATGCCATTTGCAGCAACATAGATGCTCCTGGAGAATGTCGTTCTAAGTGAAGTAAGCCAGAAAGAGAAAGAAAAATACCATATGAGATCACTCATATGCGGAATCTAAAAAAAAAAAAAAACAAAGCATAAATTCAAAACAGAAATAGACTCACAGACACAGAATACAAACTTGTGGTTGCCAAGGGGGCAGGGTGTGGGAAGAGATAGTCTGGAATTTGAAAATTGTAGAATAGATAAACAAGATTCTACTGTATAGCACAGGGAAATATACACAAGATCTTATGGTAGCTCACAGTGAAAAAAATATGACAATGAATATATATATATATGTTCATGTATAACTGAAAAATTGTTCTCTACACTGTAATTTGACACAACATTATACAATGATTATAAATATATAAAAAATGTTAGGAAAAAAAGACAATAATGCCAAAAATCTGATAGGAGAAAAGGAAAAAGAAAGAAGGAAAGGCAAAACAGTGTGGGACTGGTCCCGCAGGGAGGGAGTGGCAAAGGAGGACTAGCGCTCATTCACTGGGTCTTTCCCTCTCCAACGGAGAGGTCAGTGGGACAGAGGGGGAGCCTCTGAGGCTCGGATCTGTACAGAGCACCCCTTGACCGACAGATCTATGTTAAATGGGCACAGTGGGTCCCTGCGCCACTGAGCCCAAGACACAAGCAGACAGCTGAGGGCTGGGACAGGCTGAGCCAGGCAGATGACTGGGTCTCCTGCACTGAGGCAACCCCAGGAGACTGCAGGGTGCTGTGTGCCATGGTTGATTGGGTGCACAGGGCAGAACATCTTGACCCTCCATAAAACAACACATCTGATGTGCCCTGGGGGAAGGGTTCCATACCCCATCTCTGAAAACCCATGGAAGGTTATCAAATGAAGAGAGGTGGTGCTAAGTCACAGCCGCCATATCCTCCTGCACTTAGCACACAGGCAAGGGCAGGGTCAAAACCTGAATCCATACCTAAGGGCTGAGCAACCTCAAAGGCTAGATGGAGACTTGTCAAAAGCCCGAGGCAGATAGTATCTTTCTGCCCTAGTACCTCAGAGAACTCGCTTGCCTAGACAAACAAGGAGCTGAGATTTGGCATGGAGCAGGGGCGGAGCTGTTCTGTGGTCTTCCCCCAGCCCACCTACGGAGGGTGCACACGTGATGGAGTGGGCAGCAGCACAGAGCTGTGGAGTGAACGGAGCCAGGAGAGGACGGGTGGCCACACCCTTTCTAGCAAGAACGGAGCACCTGATCGAGTTAATGGGAGGGGTCGTGATCAGGCTGCCTAACTGGCGAATCTGCAGCATGTGACTGCAGTATCTGGAGGGGGAGTGACCCGCCCACCCACAGCAAAGGAGAGCTACACCTGACCCAGTGGTGGGAGGGGGTGCAATCTACTTACTGAACAGGCACTGGGAGCAGTACATACAAGGGTGCCAATGGAGGGCCTCTAGAAAGAGCAAGCTGAGTTGTGAAACTCAGAGAAGACAGAAAGACTTCTCATTAAGAGCACACAGTCTCCAGAAGAAAAACCCCACCCTTTTTAAAAAATATGTTATTACCTGTTCTATTTTCTATTACCTTTCTAATTTTTATTTTTTAAACAATTATATATGCTTCCAGTTATAAACTTTTTAAAATTTTTCTATTAAAATATTTTTATTATTATTATTTTAAGAAATCCACATCATTTCATTTTTATTTCTCTTGGCTCTGATCTCCTCTTACTGATTATACACAGGTTTCAATTTTTTCTCTTTTCTCCTTTTTTTAAAGTTTTTTTAAAGACCTCTGAAGCCAATTGCTATTTTGCTTAAACTTGCTGTTCTTTTAATCATTATACACAGTTTTCAAACTTTTTTCTCCCTTCTTTCAGAATTCTCTCCTTATTTTATTTCTTTATCTGTTCTATTTTCTATTACATTTTTGATTTCTACATTCTAAACAATTGTGTATGTGTCTAGCTTTAATTTCTTTTAAATTTTTCATTTAAAGTAGTTATATTATTATTATTTTTTAAAAACCCACCTAATTTCATTTTCATTTCTTTTGGTTTTGATCTCCTGTTATTGATTATAAACAGATTTCAAATACTCTTTATTGATTTCTTTCTTTTTTTTTTTCTTGTAAGGGCTTTTAAAACGATGTCTCAACTCAATTGCTAGTCTCATATAAATTGTTATTCTATAATTCATTATAAAAAGTTTTCAAATATTTTTTCTCCATTCTTTTAAAATACTCTTTCTCTCTTTCTCTCTCTTTTTAAAGTTTAATCCTACATAGGTACTAGATAGATAAATAAACTCCTAAAGGACCACAATAGATAACACTCCTTAAGCCAAAGTACCAGAGAGATATGAGCAAGATGAAGAAGCAGAGAAACCATTCCCAATTAAAAGAACAAGAGAAATACCCTGAAAGAATGATCAATGAAATTGACAATGATAGCTTACTAGATGAAGATTCCAAAAAAGAAGCAATAAAAGTATTGAAGGAAAAGTATTGAAGGACACAGGCCTTCATCAAAATACAAAAGATAGTGTTTAGAGATATAAAATATGTCAAAAATGAAATCGAAGCTAGAAAGCAGAGCCAAGAAGAATTGGTAAACTCATTGGCTGAGATGAGAACTGATCTAAAGGTGGTGCAAAGCAGACTAGATAATGAAGATGACCGGCTAAGTGACCTAGAAGACAAGACAACAGAAAGCACACATTTAGAAAAAATGTGAGATAAACAACTAAAACTAAATGAAAACAACAATAGGGACCAATGAGATAATATAAAGCATGTCAATCTTCACATAATAGGGGTCCCAGAAGGGGAAGAAATATCAAAGAGGATTGAAAAGGTCCTGGAAGAAATCATGACTGAAAACTTACCAAACATAAGGAAGGAATCAGATATCCAAGTACAGGAGGATCAGAGGGTCCCAAACAGGAAGAACCCAAATAGACCCACACCAAGACATACCATAATGAAGTTGACCAGAGTCAAGGATAAAGAAATGATCCTAAAGGCAGCAAGAGAAAAGCAAAGAATGAGTTACAATGGAACCCGCATAACGCTCTCAGCTGATTTCTCTACACAAACATTTCATGCCAGAAATAAGTGGCCAGATATATTCAAAGACCTGAATGAAGAAAAGATGCAGCCTCAGTTACTTTATCCAACAAGGCTGTCCTTTAGAATAGAAGGAGAGAGAAAGAATTTCACACACAAGAAAAAAGTACAAGAGTTTAGCAACACTAAACCCATGCTAAAAGAAATATTGAAAGATCGACTCTAAATAAAAAAGCAGCAGAATGCTACAGAAATGAGAAACTCATAACTGGAAAGGTTATAACTCATGAATTACAAATAAAATAAACACAAAATTGTAAAAGGACACATCTAAATGATTGAGAGTGGGAGAGGGAGGCAGGAATATATAGAAAAGTTTTTTTTTCTTTTTTAATTTTTTTGTTCTCGGTAGGATGGGTTTGAGATCATGTTACTATCAGTTTAATAAAAACAGTTCAAGTAATGGGATAATAGACTTTAAAAAAAGGATAACCACAAGCCAAAAACTTACAAGGGAGTCACAAAAATTAAATAAAATCCATGATAATACAAAGGAAAATTACCAAACCACAAAAGGAAGAAGAAAGGAACAAAAAGGAAATACCAAATCAACTGCAAAGACAAGTTCAAAATGGCAATAAACACACATCTATCATTAATCACTGTAATGTTAATGGATTAAATACTCCAGTCAAAAGATATACAGTGGCAAACTGGAAAATAAAGCAAGAACCTTCAATATGCTGCATACAAGAGACCCATTTTAGGGAGAAAGACACATATAGATTGAGAATGAAAGGATGGAAAAGGATATTCCATGCAAATGGAAAAGCCAGAAAAAGCAGGTATAGCAGTACTGATTTCAAAAAAAAAAAATAGATTCAAAACAAAAGCCATAAAGAAAGATAAAGAAGGACATTTTATAATGATTAAAGGAGTAATACAAGATGATTATTTTACACCCGTTAATATATATGCACCCAATATAGGAGCACCTAAGTACATAAAACCATTACTAACAGAGATAAAGGGGAATATTGATGCGAATACAATCATTGTCTGAGATTTTAACAGCATGTTAACATCACTAGACAGATCTTTCGAATAAAAAATAAATAAAGAAACAGAGAAATTAAATAATACAATAGAATATTAGATTTGGTGGATATTTTCAGAGCATTACACCCTCCATCAATAGGATATTCATTCTTTCCAAGTGCACATGGAATATTTTTAGGATTGATCATGTACTTGGGAACAAAAGAAGCCTCCACAATTTTAAGAATATAAAATTTATCTCAAGCATCTTTACTGACCACAATGCCATGAAAGTGGAAATCAACTACAGAGAAACAAAGGAGAAAAAAAGGAAAGCATGGAGATTAAACAACATGCTATTAAAAAACCAATGAGTCAATGAGAAAATCAAAGTTGAAATTAAAAAAAAAAAAAAACCTTGAGACAAATGAAAATGAAAACACAACCACGCAAAATTTATGGGATGCAGCAAAGGCAGTGCTAAGAGGAAAGTTTATAGAGACACAGGCCTTCATCAAAATGAAGAGCAATCATAAATAAACAATCTAACCCACCAGCTAAAAGAATTAGAAAAAGAAGAGCAAAAAAACCCAAAAGGTAGTAGATGGAAGGAAATAATAAAGATAAGTGAGGAAATAAACAAAATAAAGATTAAAAAAGACAAAAAAATGAATCTAACCAAAAGCTGTTTTTTTGAAAACGTAAATAAATTCGAAAAACCTCTGGCCAAACTCACAAAGAAGAAAAAAAGAGAGAGAAGACATAAGCAAAACAAAAAGGGAAAATGGAGGAATTACAACAAATAAAATAGAAACAGAGAATATCATACAAGACTATTATGAAAATTTATATGGAACCATAATGTATAACCTACATGAGATGGACGAATTTCTGCAAACATAGAGTCCACCAAGACTGAACCAAGAAGAAACTGATCACTTGAACACACCAATCACTAGATATGAAATCGACTTAGCAATAAAAAACCTCCCTATAAACAAAAGTCCAGGAGCAGACAGATACCCCAGGGAATTCTACCAAAGATAAAATGAAGAACTCATTGCAATCCTTCTCAAACTCTTACAGAAGATGGAAAAGTAGGTAATACTCCCAAATGCATTCTATGAATACACTTTCACCCAGACACAAAAACCAAACAAACACACTATCAAAACAGAGAATTATAGGCCAATATCATTGATGAACATAGATGCCAAAATCCTCACCAAAATACTAACAAATAGAATCCAACAACACATAAACAAGATTATGCATCACGACCAAGTGGTGTTCATCCCAGGGACACAAGGTGGTTCAACATATGCAAATCAATCAATGTAGTATCACATCAACAAGAGAAAGGACAAAAACAACATGATCATCTCAATAGATGCAGAAAAAAAACATTTGATTAAATTCAACACTTATTTATGATAGAAACTCTCACCGAAGTGGGTATTGAGGGATCATATCTCAACATAATTAAAGCTATATATGAAACACCTACAGCCAGCATAGTACTCATTGATGAACAACTCTAAGCTTCACAGTAAAATATGGGACAAAACAAGGATGCCCACTATCACCACTCCTATTCAAAATAGTCTTGGAATTCCTAGCAACATCAATCAGGCAAGAAAGTGAAATAAAAGGGATCCAAATTGGAAAAGAAGAGGTAAAAGTGTCACTATATGCTGATGACATGTTAATATATAGAAAACTCTAAAAGGTCCACACAAAAACTACTACAGCTGATCGAAGAATTCAGCAAGGCAGAAGATTACAAGATTAACGTTCAAAAATCAGTGGCACTTCTTTACAATAAAAATGAATCAATAGAAAAAGAAAGTACATAAACACTCCCCTTTAAAATAGCACTCAAAGTAATGAAATACCTAGGAACAAATCTAACCAAGGAGGTAAAAATATTATACAAAGAAAACTATAAACCATTTATGAAGTAAATTAAGCAGACTTTAAAAATGGAAAGGAGAAACAACCAAACAACCCAGACTTAAAATGGGCAAAAGACCTAAACAAGTAATTCTCCAAGGAAGAAATACTAATGATCAATAGGCACATGAAAAAAAAATGCCCAATATCACTAATTATCAGAGAAATGCAAATCAAAACTACAATGAGGTATCACCTCACACCAGTCAGAATGGCCGTCATTCAAAAATCCACAAATGAAAAATGCTGGAGAGGCTGCGGAGAAAGGGGAACCCTCCTACACTGCTAATGGGAATGCAGTTTGGTACAGCCACTGTGGAAAACAGTATGGAGATACCTCAAAAGACTAGGAATAGACTTACCATATGACCCAGGAATCCCACTCCTGTGCTTATATCCAGAAGGAACCCAACTTCAGGATGACACCTGCACCCCAATGTTCATAACAGCACTATTTACAATAGCCAAGACATGGAGATAACCTAAATGTCCATCAACGGATGACTGGATAAAGAAGTGGTGGTATATTTATACAATGGAATACTACTCAGCCATAAAAACCGACAACATAATGCCATTTGCAGCAACATGGATGCTCCTGGAGAATGTCATTCTAAGTGAAGTAAGCCAGAAAGAGAAAGAAAAATACCATATGAGATCGCTCATATGTGGAATCTAAAAAACAAAAACTAAAACAAACAAACAAACAAACAAAAACAGTGTAAATACAGGACAGAAATAGACTCACAGTCAGAGAATACAGACTTGTGGCTACCAGGGGGGTGGAGGGTGGGAAGGGATAGACTGGGATTTCAAAATTGTAGAATAGATAAACAAGATTACACTGTATAGCACAGGGAAATATACACAAAATGTTATGATAACTCATAGAGAAAAAAATGTGACAATGAGTGTGTATATGTCGATGAATGACTGAAAAATTGTGCTGAACACTGGAATTTGACACAACATTGTAAAATGATTATAAGTCAATAAAAAATGTTAAAAAAAAATAAGAAAAAAATAAACAACCCAATCCAAAAATGGGCAGAAGTCCTAAACAAGCAGTTCTCCAAGGAAGACATACAAATGATCAAAAGGCACATGAAAAAATGCTCAATATCACTAATTATCAGAGAAATGCAAATCAAAACTTCAATGAGGTATCACCTCACACCAGTCAGAATGGCCGTCATACAAAAATCCACAAATGACAAATGCTGCTGAGGCTGTGGAGAAAGGGGAACCCTCCTACCACTGCTGGTGGGAATGCAGTTTGATGCAGCCACTATGGAAAACAGTGTGGAGATTCCTCAAAAGACTAGGAATAGACTTACCATATGACCCAGGAATCCCACTCCTGGGCTTGTATCCAGAAGGAACCCTACTTCAGGATGACACCTGCACCCCAATGTTCATAGCAGCACTATTTACAATGGTATATTAGAATTCTTGATGCTATTCTTGCAATTTTTGTATAAGTTTAAAATTGTTTCAACATAAAAATATTTTCACCTTTTTGAAGTTATAATTCACAAGTAAAATTGTATATATTTAAATTATACAACACAACAGAATAATTTAATATATGTATATATTGTGAGATATTTACTACTTCAAGATAATTAGTTCATACATCACCTCACTGAGTTATCTTTTTTTGTAAGAATGCTTAAGATTACTCTCAGTATATTTCAAGTAAATAATATATTACTATTAACTAAAGTCACTATAGTGTACTTATTCAACTTGTAGACTTTGACCATTTTCTCCACCCCCACCTCTTGGCAACCACCATTCTACTCTCTGTTTCTAGGAGTTAGACTTTCTCTGTCTAGTTTACTTAACTTAGTATAATGCCCTCAAGATTCATCCATGTTGTCACAAATAGCAAGATTGCTTCCTTTTAAATGTATGAATAATATTTCATTATGTGTGTGTGTATCAAATATTCTTTATCTATTAAATTATCCACAGATACATAAGTTGTTTCCACATCTTGATTACTGTGAAAAATGCTGCAGTAAACATAGGAATGCAGATATCTCTTCAAGATACTGATTTTGTATCTCTCAGATATATACTCAGACATGGAAATAATGGGTCATGTGGTAATTCTACCTTTAATTTTTTAAGGAAAATCCATACTGTTTTCCATATGGCTGTACCAATTTACATTCCCACCAATATTTTACAAGGGTTCCCTTTTCTCCACAACCGTGTCAACATTTTTTATCACTCTGTTATCATTAATAGCCGTCCTAACAGGTGTGAGGTGATATCTCATTATGGTATGTATTTTCATTTCCCTGATGATTAGTGATGTTGAGAACTTTCTCATTCACCTATTGGTCATTTATATGTCTTCTTTAGGAAAATGTTTATATATGTCCTTTTCCCATTTTTCAAACTGGATTATTTATTTTTACAACTGAGTTGTATGAATTCCTTTTATATTTTAGATATTAACCCCTCATCAGATATGCAGTTTGCAAATATTTCTAGCCATCCTTTAGATTGATTCTTATTTTTTTTTCCTTTGCTGCAAAGCAGCTTTTTAGTTTGAAATAGTCCCACTTTTTTTTTGCTTTTGCTGCCTGTGTTTTGGTGTTCTATTTTTTAAAAAAAGTGATTGCCAAGACCAATGATAAAGAGCTTTTGGTCTTTAATCCATTTCAAGTTAAACTTTTATAAATTGTGTAAGACAGGGATCTAATTTCATTCTTTTACTTGTGGACACACAGTTTTCACAACAAAATTTAATGAAAAAACTGTCATTTTCCTATTGTGTGTTCTTGGCACACCTGTATGAGTTTATTTCTGGGCTTTTGATTCAGTTTCATTTACACATGAGCTTGTTTTACTGTTTTGATTGCAATAACTTTGTAATATAGTTTGCAGTCAGGAAGAGTTATGCCTCAGGTTTGTTTTTCAGTCTCAAAAGTGCTTCAGCTATTCAGCATATTTTCTTGGTCCACACAACTTTTAGAATTGTTTTTATCTATTTTTGTGTAAAATGTCATTGGAATCTAGATGGTGATTTTATTGAATCTGTAGGTTGCTTTGGGTAGTATGGTCATTATAGCAATATTAATTCTCCCTATAAGTACATATGATAAATTCTCATTTGTGTCTTTTTCAATTTTGTTCAAAATTACAGTTTTCAGTTTACAGCTCATTCACCTCCTTGGATACATTTAATTCTAACTATTTTATTATTTTTGATGCAATTGAAAATAGGGCTGATTTCTTACAATCTCTTTCAGATAATTTGTTGATAATTTATAGAAACACAACCTGTTTTTATATTGCTATTGTACCTGTAAGTTTACTGAATTTGTTTATTAGTTCTTACAGGGTTTTTTGTGGAATTTTTATCACCTTCTTGAGATCATGTCATCTGCAAACAGAGACTGTTTTAATTCTTTTTTACTGATTTGGATGTTTTTTATTTCTTTTTCTTGTCTAACTGCTCTGGATAGGTTTTTAAGTACTCTGCTGATAGAAAACTTGAGGTTGCTTCTTTTTCTTGGTGTTGATCTTAGAGAAAAGCTATTAAATTTAATCCATTGAATATAATATGGGCTATGGTCTTATGATATATGGCCTTTAGCATGTTGAGGAAATTTTCTTTAACATTTAATTTCTTGAAAGTCTTTTATCATAAAAAGATATGACCTTTTATCATTTTTTCTATATCTATTCAGAAGAAAATATGATTTGTTATATTGCATACTTTTAATGTGGTGTATATGTTGTTTATTGATTTCCTTGCATTGAGCCATCCTTGTATCCCAGGGATAAATATCTTTTGATCATAGTGAATGATCCACTTAAAGTACTGTTGATTTGTGCTTGATAGTAGTTTGTTGAGGATTTTTGCATCTAGAATCATCAGGGATATTGGCTTTCCTGTGTTTTCCTTGTCTGATTTTGGTACCAGGTTAATGTTCTCTTCATAAAATATGTTTTTAGTGCCCACTCCCTTTTGATTCTTTGAAAGAATTTGAGAAAGATTGGTGCTGTTTTTCTTTAAATATTTGATAGTAATAACCAGGGAAGTGATCTGGCCCTCAATTCTTCTGTATTAGGACATTTTATGATTACTGATTGAATTTTCCTACTAGTTCTAAGTCTATTCACATTTTCTAATTCTTCATAATTCAGAATTGTATGTTTCTACTGTATGTTTCTACTGTATGTTTCTACTGTATAGCACAGGGGAATATATACAAGATCTTATGGTAGCTCACAGAGAAAGAATGTGACAATGAATATATATATGTTCATGTATAACTGAAAAATTGTGCTCTGCACTGGAATTTGACACAACATTGTAAAATGATTATAAATCAATAAAAAAAAGTTTTTTAAAAAAAGAATTGTATATTTCTATGATTTTACCCAATTTCTTCTAGGTTATATAATTTGTTGGCATAATTGTTCATACCAGTCTCTTATAATCATTTACATTTCTGTGTTATCAACTAAAAATGTCCTCTCTTTCATTTCTGGATTTATTTATTTATTATTCTCTCTTCTTTTAGCCTAGATGAGATTTTTTAACTTTAAATGAAACCTAGAAAATATTTTGAGATTTTTTTAAAATGGCTCTTGCTATCATTAATCTTATCTATTATGTCTCTATTTCATTTATCGCTGCTCTGATTTTTGTTACACTATTCCTTCTGCTAACCTTGGGCTTAGTTTGTAGTTCTTTTTCTAATTCCATGAGACTTAAAGTTAGGTTGTTTACTTGATATCTCCCTTTTTTTTTTCTCTTAGTAGGCATTTATTGCCAAACTTGTCTCTAAGCAATGACTCTTCATATTTCCTGTAAGTTTTGGTATGCAGCATTTCCATTTTCATTTGTTTGTTTTGTTTTCCTTTTGATTTTTTCATTGACCCACTAGTTGTTTAGGAGTGTATTGTTTAAAATTCACATATTTGCTATTTTTCCAGCTTTCTTCAAATTATTGGTTTACTGTTGCATTCCACTGTTGTTGGGAAAGATACTTGATATTATTTTAATATCCTAAAGTTTGCTGAGTCTTTTTTTGTGACATATCAATTTATCTGTCCTGGAGAATGTTCCTTGTGAAGTTGAGAAGAAATGTGCACTCTGCTATTATGGGTTTAAGTGTTCTGTACATGTCTGTCAGGTCCTCTTGCTCTAGCAATAATAATTCAAAGCCCATTATTAATTTTCTGACTGGGTGACCTACCCATTTGAGAAATCGGTTTTGAAGCCTCTACTACTATTGCTTTGTGACTATTTTGTCTTTCAGATTGGTTAACATTTGATTCATGGATTTAAGTAATATGTTAAGGCATTTTTTTATAATTATTATATCCCTTTAATGAAATGAACTCTTTATCATTATAAAATTACCTTTATCATTTGTTACACTTTTTGAAATAAAGTATTTTTGTCTGTTATAAATAATCTTGCTTTTTGTTGTTTGTTTACATAGAATATCTTTTCCATCCCTTGACTTACAAACTTTGTGCTTCCTTAAGGCTGAAGTGAGTCTCTTGTAGGCAACATATGGTTGGATTTTGTATTTTTATTCATTCAGCCACTCTTTTTTCCATCACTCTATATGCATTACAGGATGGTCCTCACATCTATTCACTAATATAACACTTTGTCAACATAGCAAGTAGCACTCCAGCAAACATCTGTTTTACCTGTATTCTTAAACACTTCCTTATATGCACTACAGAATGCCCATCACATCCATTCCCTGAAATAACTCTGTAACATAACAAGCAAGTAGGATTCTTACAGACATCCTTTTTTACATCTGTTATTAAATATCTCTCTACATGAATTACACTCTGATTTTGATTGAAGAATTTAATCTATTTACATTTAAAGTAATTATTGATAGGTAAAAACTTAACTACTGCGATCTTGTCGATTGTTTTCTAGCTTTTTTTGTACTTCCTTGTTATATCTCTTCTCTCTTCCTTTGTGATATGATCATCTCTCATAGTGATATGTTTAGATTTCTTTCTATTTTATACATCTACTATTGGCCTTTGCTTTTCGATCACCATAAGGCTTACATAAAACATCTTAAAAGTCTATTTTAACCTGATACCAATTTATGTTCAGTGGCATGCAAAAACTCTACCCCTTTATTGCTTCCAAACATTTTAATTTTTTTAACATTTTTTATTGATTTATAATCATTTTACAATGTTGTGTCAAATTCCAGTGTTCAGCACAATTTTTCAGTTATTCATGGACATATACACTCTCATTGTCACATTTTTTTCTCTGCGAGTTATCATAACATTTTGTGTATATTTCCCTGTGCTATACAGTGTAGTCTACTCTACAATTTTGAAATCCCAGTCTATCCCTTCCCACCCTCCACCCCTCTGGTAACCACAAGTCTGTATTCTCTGTCTGTGAGTCTATTTCTGTCCTGTATTTACGCTTTGTTTTTGTTTGTTTGTTTGTTTTAGTTTTAGTTTTTTAGATTCCACATATGAGTGATCTCATATGGTATTTTTCTTTCTCTTTCTGGCTTACTTCACTTAGAATGACATTCTCCAGGAGCATCCATGTTGCTGCAAATGGCATTATGTTGTCGGTTTTTATGGCTGAGTAGTATTCCATTGTATAAATATACCACCTCTTCTTTTTCCAGTCACCTGTTGATCGACATTTAAGCTGTTTCCATGTTTTGGCTATTATAAATAGTGCTGCTATGAACATTGGGGTGCAGGTGTCATCCTGAAGTAGATTTCCTTCTGGATACAAGCCCAGGAGTGGGATTCCTGGGTCATATGGTAAGTCTATTCCTAGTCTTTTGAGGAATCTCCACACTGTTTTCCATAGTGGCTGCACCAAACTGCATTCCCACCAGCAGTGTAGGAGGGTTCCCCTTTCTCCACAGCCTCTCCAGCATTTGTCATTTGTGGATTTTTGAATAACAGCCATTCTGACTGGTGTGAGGTGATACCTCATTGAAGTTTTGATTTGCATTTCTTTGATAATTAGTGATATTGAGCATTTTTTCATGTGCTTTTTGATCATTTGTATGTCTTTCTTGGAGAATTGTTTGTTTAGGTCTTCTGCCCATTTTTGGATTGGGTTGTTTATTTTTTTCTTTGAGTCGTATGAGCTGCTTATATATTCTGGAGATCAAGTCTTTGTCGGTTTCACTGGCAAAAATTTTCTCCCATTCCGTAGGTTTTCTTCTTGTTTTATTTCTGGTTTCCTTTGTTGTGCAGAAGCTTGTAAGTTTCATTAGGTCCCATTTGTTTATTCTTGCTTTTATTTCTTCTAGGAGAAATTTTTTGAATGTATGTCAGATACATTTTAATTTTTAATGTCACATTTTTTAATGTGCCAGAGTTTAATTAATGCACAAGTCAATAAAGAAACCAATAAGATGTTACAACCAGCTCAAAGGATAATTCAAAGAATTACTGATGTCATAATTTGTATCTTTTTATATTGTGTATCAATAACAAATTATTGGAACTATAATTATATTTAAAATGATTGTCTTTTAATATTTATACTAGAGTTAACTGATTTAAACACCACACTACAGTATTAGAGAATTCTGAATTTAATTATACTTACCTTTACCAGTGAGTTTTATATTTTCATAAGTTTTCATGTTACCAATCATCATCCTTTCATTTAAGTTTAAGAACTCTCCTTAACATTTCTTTTCAGACAGGTTTAATAGTCATTCCTCAGTTTTTGTTTGTCTGGGAAAGTTTTTTATCTCTTCATTTCTGAAGGAGAGCTTTTCAAGATAAAGTAGTTGGCAAGAAATTGGCAGGTTTTTGTTTCATCAGTTTGCATTTACCATCCCACTCATTCATGACCTGTAAAGTTTCTGCTGAAAAATCTGTTGATAACCTCAAGGAAGTTTCCTTGTTAGAGATAAGCTTTTTTTTTTTTTCCATCTTGCTGCTTTCAAAAGTATCTATGCTTGATCGAGAGAGAAGATGGTGGAGTAGAAGGACTCTCGTAGCTCACCCTCTCCCACAAATGAACCAAGACTTACATCCATAGATCCACTCAGCCAACCAGAGCACCTGTGGAACTCCGACAGAACATCGCCCTCTTCAAAAGATAGAGATACCAAAAATCGAGTAGGAGAAAAGGAAAAAAGAAAGAACAAAAGGCAAAGCAGAGCTGGACGGGTCCCGTGGGGAAGGAGTGGCAAAGGAGGACTGGCGATCATTCACTGGGTCTCCTCTCTCCAACTGAGAGGCCAGCGGGATGGAGGGGGATCCTCCGAGGCTCGGATATGTACAGAGAAGACCTTGACTGACATAACTAAGTTAAAAGGGCACAGAGGGTCCCCCCGACACTCAGCTTGAGATGCGGGCTGGCAGCTGGGGCAGGGCCAGGCTGCCCGAGCTGGACGGAGGACAGGGGTGGCTGCACTGAGGCAGCCCCGGGGGACTGCAAGGGGCTGCGCGCCATGGCTGTGGGTGTACAGGGCAGAACAACCTGGGCCCTCCATGAAACAACACAGTTGATGTGCCCTGGGGGGAAGGGTGTATACCCCATCTCTGAGAACCTGCAGAAAGTTTTCAGGGGAAGAGAGGTGGGGCTCAGGCACAGCTGCCATATTCTCCAGCACTTAGCATCCAGGTGGGGGTGAAACATGCATCCGCACCTAAGGGCATAGCAGCCTCAAAGGCCAGATGGAGACTTGTCTATAGCCCAAGACAGATAGGATACTTCCATCTTGGTCCCTCAGAGAACTTGCTCCGTGAAGACAAATAAGGAGCTGGGTTTTGGCCCGGAGCAGGGATAAAGCTGTTCCTCGGTCTTCCCTGAGCCCACCTGCGGAGCGCTGACCCAAGGCGGAGCAATCAACAGCACAGAACAGCACAGGGAGAGGGCAGGCAGCACCCCACCTTGCGGGCAGGAACACAGCCCCTGACCGCGCTGCTGGGAGGGGGAGTGACCTGCCCTCCTACCTGGCCAGGCTGCAACATCTGACTGCAGCATTGGGAGGGGCAGTGACCCGCCCGTCCACAGCAAAGGAGAGCTGCACCTGACCCAGTGTTGGGAGGAGGAGCAATCAGCTTGCCAACAGGTACTGGGAGCAACACAGAAGAGGGCGCCAACGGAGGACCACTGGAAAGAGCAAGCTGAGCTTCCAAAACAGGATGAAGACAGTAAGAATTCACATTAAAAGCACACACAGTCCAGGAGAACACCAACCCACTCCCTTTTTTTTTTAACACTGTTTTTACCTGTTCTACTTCCTGTTACACTCTTAATTTTTACTTCTTAATTCATTTTTATTTCTCTTGGGTTTTGATGTCCTGTTACTGAATAGACACAGGTTTCAAATACATCTTTTCATCTTTTCCCCTTTTTTAAAAGGACATCTCAACTTGATATTCTGCTTCGACCTGTTCTTCTATTATTCATTATACACTGATTTCAAACCTTTTTTTTCCCTTTCTTTTAAAATACTTTCTCTCTCTCTCTTATTTTTTCTCTTTTTCCTAAGTCTTATTTTTACATAGGGATTAGATAGATAAACTCCTTAAGGACCACAATAGATAAGTGATACTCCATAAACTACAGTGCCAGACAGGTATGAGCAAGATGAAGAAGCAGAGAAACCATTCTCAATTAAAAGAACAAGAGAAATCCCCTGAAAGAAAGATCAATTAGATAGATATCGATAGCCTACTAGATCAAAACTTCAAACAAGGAGTGATCAAAGTGCTGAAGGAATCAAAAGAGATAGTGCTTAAAGATATAAAATATGTCAAAAATGAAAATGAAGCTATAAAGAAGAGCATAGTAGAATGGGCAAACACATTGGCTGAGATGAGGAATGAGGTAATAGCTGGGCAAAGCCAACTAGATAATGCAGAGGAATGAATTAGTGACCTAGCAGACAGGACAGTAGAAAGCACCCAATCAGAACAACTGCAAGATAAACAAATAAAAACAAATGAAAGCAACATAAGGGACCTATGGGATAATATAAAACATCCCAATATTCACATAATAGGGGTCCCAGAAGGGGAAAAAAGATCAAAGGGGATTGAAAAGGTCTTTGAAGAAATCATGACTGAAAACCTTCCAAACTTAAAGAAGGAATCAGATATCCAAGTACAGGAAGCTCAGAGGGTCCCAAACAGGAAGAACCCAAATAGACCCAAACAAAGACATATCATAATCAAGATGGACAGAGTCAAGGATAAAGAAATGATTCTAAAGGCCACAAGAAAAAGCATAAGGGTAAATTATAAGGGAACATCCATAAGGCCCTCAGCTAATTTCTCTACACAAACACTACAGGCCAGAAGGGAGTGGCAAGACATATTCAAAGTCCTGAATGAAGGAAAGATGCAGCCTAGGATACTTTATCCAGCACGGCTACCATTTAGCATAGAAGGAGAGATAAAGAATTTCACAAACAAGAAAAAGCTGCAGGAGTTTGGCAACACTAAACCCATGCTAAAAGAAATATTGAAAGGTCGATTCTAAATAGAAAAGGAGCAGAATGCTACAGAAATGAGAAACTCACAACTGGAAAGGTGATAACTCATGAATTACAAACAAAATAAACACGAAATTATAAAAGAAGATATACAAATCACTGAAATTGGGAGAGGTAGGCAGGGAAATATGGAATATTTTTCTTTCTTTTATAAATTTTTTTATCAGTAGGATGGGTTTGAGATCTTCTTATTATCAGTGTATAAAAACAGTTATTATAACGGGCTAATACATTTACAAAAAAGGGTAACCACAAGCCAAAAACTTACAAGGGAGTCACAAAAATTCAATAAAATCTATGATAATATTAAGGAAAATTACCAAACCACAAAAGTAAGAAGAAAGGAACAAAGAGGATCTACCAATTCAACTGCAAAGATAAGTTCAAAATGGCAATAAACACACATCTATCATTAATTACTGTAAATGTTGATGGACTAAACGCTCCAGTCAAAAGGCATAGAGTGGTACACTGGATAATAAAGCAACAACTTTCAATACCCTGCATACAAGAGACTCACTTTAGGGAGAAGGACATATATAGATTGAGAGTGAAAGGATGGAAAAGGATATTCCATGTAAATGGAAAAGTTAACAAAGCAGATGTTGCAGTACTGATTTCAGAGAAAATAGACTTTAGAACAAAGTCCATAAAGAAAGATAAAGAAGGACACTTTATAATGATTAAAGGAGTGATACAAGATGAGGACATTACACAAGTTAATAAATATGCACCCAATATAGGAGCACCTAAGTACATAGAACACTTACTAACAGAGACAAAGGGGGATATTTATGTGGATACAATCATAGTTGGAGATTTTAACACCGCATTAACCTCACTAGACAGACCTTCTAGACAGAAAAAAAATAAGGCAATAGAGAAATTAAAAAATACAATAGAAAAATAGATTTGCTGGATATTTTCAGAGCATTAAACCCCCAAATAATAGGATATACATTATTTTCAAATTCACATGGAACATTTTTCAGGATTGATCATGGACTTGGGCACAAAAGAAACCTCAACAATCTTAAGAAGATAGAAATTATATCAAGCATCTTTACTGACCACAATTCCATAAAACTAAACATCAACAAGAGAGAAACAAAGGAGAAAAAAAGGAAAGCATGGAGATTAAACAATATGTTTTTGAAAAAACAGTGGGTCAATGAGGATATCAAACCTGAAATTAAAAAATGCCTTGAGACTGTTTTTATTCCATTGTATGTTCTTGCTTCCTTTGTCGAAGATGAGTTGACCAAAATTTGTGGATTTATTTCTGGGCTCTCTATTGTGTTCCATTGATCTATATGTCTGTTTTTGTACCAATAACATGCTGTCTTGTTTTTTAACATTTTTTATTGATTTATAATCATTTTACAATGTGTCAAATTCCAGTGTTCAGCACAATTTTTCAGTCATTCATGGACATATACACACTCATTGTCACATTTTTTTCTCTGCGAGTTATCATAACATTTTGTGTATACTTCCCTGTGCTATACAGTGTAATCTTGTTTATCTATTCTACAGTTTTGAAATCCCAGGATATCCCTTCCCACCCTCCACCCCCCGGTAACCACAAGTCTGTATTCTCTGTCCGTGAGTATATTTCTGTCCTGTATTTACACTTTGTTTTTGTTTGTTTTTGTTTTTGTTTTCGAGATTCCACATATGAGCATCTCATATGGTATTTTCTTTCTCTTTCTGGTTTACTTCACTTAGAATGACATTTTCCAGGAGCATCCATGTTGCTGCAAATGGCATTATGTTGTCGGTTTTTATGGCTGAGTAGTATTCCATTGTATAAATATACCACCTCTTCTTTATCCAGTCACCTGTTGATGGACATTTAGGCTGTTTCCATGTTTTGGCTATTGTAAATAGTGCTGCTATGAACATTGGGGTGCAGGTGTCATCCTGAAGTAGGGTTCCTTCTGGATACAAGCCCAGGAGTGGGATTCCTGGGTCATATGGTAAGTCTATTCCTAGTCTTTTGAGGAATCTCCACACTGTTTTCCATAGTGGCTGCACCAAACTGCATTCCCACCAGCAGTGTAGGAGGGTTCCCCTTTCTCCACAGCCTCTTCAGCATTTGTCATTTGTGGATTTTTGAATGACAGCCATTCTGACGGGTGTGAGGTGATACCTCATTGTAGTTTTGATTTGCAATTCTTTGATAATTAGTGATATTGAGCATTTTTTCATGTGCTTTTTGATCATTTGTATGTCTTCCTTGGAGAATTGCTTGTTTAGGTCTTCTGCCCATTTTTGGATTGGGTTGTTTATTTTTTTTTTTTATTGAGTTGTATGAGCTGCTTGTATATTCTGGAGATCAAGCCTTTGTCGGTTTCACTTGCAAAAACTTTCTCCCATTCCGTAGGTTTTCATCTTGTTTTACTTCTGGTTTCCTTTGCTGTGCAGAAGCTTGTAAGTTTCATTAGGTCCCATTTGTTTATTCTTGCTTTTATTTCTTCTAGGAGAAAATTTTTGAGATGTATGTCAGATAATGTTTTGCCTATGTTTTCCTCTAGGAGGTTTATTGTATCTTGTCTTATGTTTAAGTCTTTAATCCATTTTGAGTTGATTTTTGTATATGGTGTAAGGAAGTGTTCTAGCTTCATTGTTTTACATGCTGCTGTCCAGTTTTCCAAACACCATTTGCTGGAGAGACTGTCTTTATTCCATTGTATATTCTTGCCTCCTTTGTCGAAGATGAGTTGCCCAAAACTTTGTGGGTTCATTTCTAAGCTTCCCACTAAAATCTGGGACAAGAAAAGGATGCCCACTATCACTTCTCCTATTCAACATAGTCGTGGAAGTCCTAGCCACAGCAGTCAGGCAAGGGAAAGAAATAAAAGGGATCCAAATTGGAAAAGAAGAGGTAAAAGTGTCATTATATGCTGATGACATGTTACTATATATAGAAAACCCTAAAAGGTCCACACAAAAGCTACTAGAGCTGATTGAAGAATTCAGCAAGGTTGCAGGTTACAGAATTAACGTTCAAAAATCAGTTGCATTTCTTTACACTAATGATAAATCAACAGAAGAAGAAAGTAAAGAAACAATCCCCTTTAAAATAGCACCCAAAGTAATAAAATATCTGGGAATAAATCTAACCAAGGAGGCGAAAGAATTATACACAGAAAACTATAAACCATTCATGAAGGAAATTAAAGAAGACTTTAAAAAATGGAACTATATTCTATGCTCTTGGATTGGAAGAATCAATATTGTTAAAGTGGTCACACTGCCCAAGGCAATCTACAGATTTAATGCAATCCCTATCCAATTACCCAGGACATATTTCACAGAACTAGAACAAATCATAATAAAATTTATATGGAACCATCAAAGACCTAGAATTGCCAAAGCATTACTGAAGAGAAAGAAAGAGGCTGGAGGAATAACCCTCCCAGACTTCAGACAATACTATAGAGCTACAGTCATCAAGACAGCATGGTATTGGTACCAAAACAGACATATAGACCAATGGAACAGAATAGAGAATACCATGTTGTCTTGATGACTGTAGATCTATAGTATTGTCTGAAGTCTGGGAGAGTTATTCCTCAAGTCTCTTTCTTTTTCTTAAGTAATACTTTGGCAATTCTAGGGCTCTAATGGTTCCATATAAATTTTATTATTATTTGCTCTAGGTCTGTGAAATATGTCCTGGGTAATTCAATAGGGATTGAATTAAATCTGTAGATTGCCTTGGGCAGTGTGACCATTTTAACAATATTGATTCTTCCAATCCAAGAGCATGGGATTTCTTTCCATTTTTTAAAGTCTTCTATAATTTCCTTCACCAGCGGTTTATAGTTTTCTGTGTATAATTCTTTCACCTCCCTGGTTAGATTTATTCCTAGGTATTTTATTTGTGTGCTATTTTAAAGAGGATTATTTCTTTATTTTCTTTTTCAGTTGATTCATTTTTAGTGCAAAGAAATGCAACTCAATTTGGTACATTGATCTTGTAACCTGCTACCTTGCTGAATTCTTCAATCAGCTCTGTTAGTTTTTGTGTGGACCTTTTAGGGTTTTCTATATATAGTAACATATCATCAGCATATAGTGACACTTCTACCACTTCTTTCCAAATTTGTGTCTCTTTTATTTCTCTCTCTTCCCTGATTGCTGTGGCTACGATTTCCAAGACTATGTTGAATAGGAGTTGTGATAGTGGGCATCCTTTTCTTGTCCCAGATTTTAGTGGGAAGCTTTTGAGTTTTTCACCATTGAGTACTATGCTGGCAGTAGGTTTGTCATATATAGCTTTTATGATGTTGAGATATGTTCCCTCTATACCAACTTTGGTGAAAGTTTTTATCATAAATAGGTGTTGAATTTTGTCAGATGCTTCTTCTGCACCTCTTGAGATCATCATGTTGTTTTTGTCCTTTCTCTTGTTGATGTGATGTATTACATTGAGTGATTTGTGTATTTTGAACCACCCTTGTGTCCCTGGGATGAACCCCACTTGGTCATGATGTATAATCTTTTTTATGTGCTGTTGGATTCCTTTTGCTAATATTTTGGTGAGGATTTTGGCACTATGTTCATCAGTGATATTGGCCTATAATTCTTTTTGGTGGTGTCTGTTCCTCATGTTGGTATCAGTGTGATGGTGGCTTCATAGAATGATTTTTGAAGTATTCCCTCCTTTTCAATCTTCTGGAAGGGTTTGAGAAGGACTGGCATGAGTTCTTCTTTGTATATTTGGTAGAATTCCGCAGTGAACCCGCCTGGTCCCGTACTTTTATTTGTAGGGAGGTTTGTTATTGCTAAATCTATTTCATTTCTAGTGATCAGATTGTTCAAGTGGTCAGTTTCTTCTTGGTTGTGTCTTGGTGGATAGTATGTTTCCAGAAATTTGTCTGTATCCTCTAGATTATTCACTTGGTTCCATATAGTTTTTCATAATATTCTCATATGATAGTCTATATTTCTATTTTATTTATTGTAACTTCTACATTTTCCTTTCTTATTTTGCTTATTTGTGCTCTCTCTTATTTCTTTTTTATGACTTTAGCCAGAGGTTTGTTGATTTTATTTAATTTTTCAAAAAATGGTAGCTCAAGGAGAAAAAAATGTGACAATGAATATATATATGTTCGTGTATAACTGAAAAATTGTGCTGTACATGGGAATTAGATACAATATTTTAAAATGATTATAAATCTATTAAAAAGTTTAAAAAAACAGCTTTTGGTTTGATTGATTTTTCCTATGTTTTTAAACTCTATTTTATATATGTCCTCCCTGATCTTTATTATTTCCTTCCTTCTGCTGCTTTTTGGGGTTTTTTGCTCTACTTTTTCTAATTCTTTTAGCTTATGGGTTAGATTTTTTTATTTGAGATTGTTCTTTTTTAAGGAAGGCGTGTATCTCTGTGAACTTCCCTCTTATCCCTACCTTTGCTGTGCCCCATTAATTTTTGTCATTTTGTTTTCATTTTCATTTGTCTCAAGGTATTTTTTTTAATTTCAAATTTGATATCTTCATTGACCCTTTGGTTTTTTAATAGCGTGTTGTTTAGTCTCAATGCTTCCCTTTTTTCTCCTTTGTTTCTCTGTATTTGATTTCTAGTTTCATGGCATTGTGTACAGTAAAGGTACTTGAGATAATTTCTATCTCCTTAAAATTGTTGAGATTTCTTTTGTGCCCAAGTCCATGGTCAATCCTAGAAAATGTTCCATGTGCACTTGAAAAGAATGTATATCCTATTTTTTGGAGGTGTAATGCTCTGAAAATACCCACCAAATCTAATTTTTCTATTGTATTATTTAATTTCTCTAGTGCCTTATTTATTTTCTATCTGGAAGATCAGTCTAGTGATGTTAATGCAGTGTTAAAATCTCCAACTATGATTGTATTCCCATCAATATCTCCTTTTGTCTCTGTTAATAATTGTTTTATGTACTTAGGTGCTCCTATATTGGGTGCATATTTATTAACAAGTGTAATATTCTCATCTTGTATTGCTCCTTTAATCATTATAAAATGTCCTTCTTTATCTTTCTTTATGGACTTTGTTTTAAAGTCTATTTTGTCTGAAATCTGAACTGCTACACCTGCTCTTCTGGCTTTTCCATTTGCATGGAATATACTTTTCCATCCTTTCACTCTCAATCTATAAGTGTCCTTCTCCCTAATGTGGGTCTCTTGTATGCAGCATATTGAAAGTTCTTGCTTTATTATCCAGTCTGCACTCTATGTCTTTTAACTGGAGCATTTAGTCCAATAACATTTACAGTGATTAATAATAGATGTGTGTTTATTACCATTTTGAACCTTTTCTTGCAGTTGATTTGGTATTTCCTCTTTGTTCCTTTCTTCTTCCTTTTGTGGTTTGGAAATTTTACTTTGTATCATCAGAATTTTATTTAGTTTTTGTGACTCCCTTGTAAGTTATTGGTTTGTGATGACCCTTTTTTGTAAGTCAAATACCCATTACTATAACTGTACTTATTAAACTGATATTAACATAATCTGAATCTCATCCTACTATGAACAAAGGATTTTTTTAAAAAACACAAAAAATACTCCATATTTTTTGCTTCTCTCTCCCACTCTTAATTATTCAGACGTCTTCTTCTACAATTTTGTGATTACTTTATTTGTTTATCATGAGTTGTCACTTTTCCATTTGTGAGTTTCTCATTTCTGTAGCATCCTGCTGCTTTTCTATTTAGAGTAGAACTTTCAATATTTCGTTTAGAATGGGTCTAGTGTTGCTAAACTCTTGTAGTTTTTGCTTGTCTGTGAAATTCTCAATCTCTCCTATCATAAAGGATAGCCTTGCTGGATAAATTATCCTAGGCTGCATCTTTTCTTCATTCAGGGTTTTGAATATATCTTACCACTCCATTCTGGCCTGTAGTGTTTTTGTAGAGAAATCAGCTGAGAGCCTAATGGGTTTCCCTTGTAGCAACTCTTTTCTTTTCTGTTACTGCCTTTAGGATCATTTCTTTATCCTTGACTCTGGCCATCTTCATTATGATACATCTTGGTGTGGGTCTGTTTGGGTTCTTCCTGTTTGAGACCCTCTGAGCTTCCTGTACTTTGATATCTGATTCCTTCTTTAAGTTTGGGAAGTTTTCAGTCATGATTTCTTCAAATACCTTTTCAATCCCCTTTGATCTTTCTTCCCCTTCTGAGACCCCTATTATGCAAATATTGGCACGCTTTATATTATCCCATTAGTCCCTTATGTTGTTTTCATTTCTTTGTATTTGTTTATCTCACAGGTGTTCTGATTGGGTGTTTTTTGTTGTCCCATAATCTAGGTCACTTATTTGTTCCTCTACTATTTAGTCTGCTTTGCACAGCCGTTAGATCATTCCTCATCTGCGCCAATGAGTTTACCAGTTCTACTTGGCTCTTCTTTATAGCTTCAATTTCATTTTTGACGTATTTTATATATCTAAACACAATCTCTTTTAGTTCCTTCAGTACTTTGATCACTTTTTTGAAATCTTGACGTAGTAGGCTTTCAATGTCTATTTCATTGATCATTCTTTCAGGGGATTTCTCTTGTTCTTTTAATTGGGAATGGTTTCTCTGCTTCTTCATCTTGCTCATGTCTCTCTGGCACTGTAGCTTATGGAATATCAGTTATTTATTTTGGTCCTTAAGGAGTTTATTTATTTATCTGTCTAATGCCTATGTAGAAATAAAACTTAAAAGAAAAGAGAGAGAGAGAGAATTTTCAAAGAAGGAAGAAAAAATGTTTGAAAACAGTTTATAATCAGTTATAGAAGAGCAATTTGAATCAGACTAGCAATCGACTTGAGATGTCTTTTCAAAAACCCTTTTAAAAAAGGAAAAAAAGATCAATAAACAATATTTGAAACTGCTGTATAATCAATAACAGGAGATCAAAATCAAAAGAAATGAAAATGAAATCAGGGGAATTTTTAAATTAATAATAATATAACTAAAAGAAAAATTTAGAAGGAATTAAAACTAGAAGCATATACAATTGTTTAGAAAGTAGAAACTTAAAAAGTAATAGAAAATAGAACAGATAAAAAAGATAAAATGAGAGAATTTTTAAAAAGGGAGGAAAAAAGTTTTGAAAACAGTGTATAATCAATTATAGAAGAACAATTTGTATCAGAGTAGTAATCAAGTTGAGACGTCATTTTAAAAACCATTAAAAAAAGAAAAAAAGATCAAAAATCAATATTTGAAATTTCTGTGTAATCAATAACAGGAGATCAAAACCAAAAGAATGAAAATGAAATCAGGTGGATTTTTAAATTAATAATTATATAACAACTTTAAAAGAAAAATTTTAAAGGAATTAAAACTAGAGGCATATACAATTGTTTAGAAAGTAGAAATTGAAAAGGTAATACAAAATAGAACAGATAGAAAAAGATAAAATTGAGAATTTAAAAGAAGGGAGGAAAAAGGGTTTGAAAACAGTGTATAATGAATAATAGAAGAGCAAGTTGAAGCAGAATAGAAATCAGGTTAGATGTCTTTTAAAAACCTTTAAAAAAGGAGAAAAGAGGGAAAATAATATATTTAAAACCTGTGTGTAATCAATAACAGGAGATCAAAACCAAGAGAAATAAAAATGAAACGATATGGATATTTTTTAATATTAATAATAAATATATTTAAAAAATTTAAAGTGATGAAAACTGGGAGCATATATAATTGTTTAAAAATTAAAAATTAAAAAGGTAATAGAAAATAGAATATGTAAAAACAGATTTAAAAAAAAGAGGGTGGTGTTCTCCTGAGACTGTGTGCTCTTAATGAGAAGTCTTTCTGTCTTCACCCTGTTTCATGAACTCAGCTTGCTGTTTCCAGAGGCCCTCCATTGGCGCCCTCATCTGTGCTGCTCCCAGTGCCTGTTCAACAAGCAGATCGCACCCCCTTCCAACACTGGTTCAGGTGCAGCTCTCATTCGCTGTGTGCGGGCGAGTCACTGCCCCTCCCAATGCTGCAGTCAGATGTTGCAGACTGGCCAGGTAGGAGGGCAGATCGTGCCCCCTCCCAGCACTGTGGTCAGGTGCAGCGTTCCTGGCAGAAAGGCAGAGGGCCACCCGCCATTTCCTGGTGCCCATCGCTCCACAGCTTTGTGCTGCTGCCAGCTCATCCTCCCATCGGCGCTCCATAGGCGGGCTTGGGGAAGACTGCGGAACAGCCCAGCCCCTGCTCTGGGCCAAAACTCAGCTCCTTGTTTGTCTTGGCCGTGCGAGTTCTCTGAGGGACCAGGAAGGAAGGATCCTATGTACCTCGGGCTGTAGACAAGTGTCTGTCTGGCCTTTGAGGTTGTTAAGCCCTTAGGTGCAGATTCAGGTTTCACCCATGCCCCCGCCTGGGTGCTAAGCGCTGGAGGTATGGCGGCTGTGCCTGAGCCCCGCCTCTCTTCACCCAAAAATCTTCTACGGGTTGTCAGAGATGGGGGTATGGCACCCTTCCCCACAGGGCACAACAGCCATGTTGTTTCATGGAGGTCCCATGTTGTTCTGCCCTGTGCACCCACTCAACCACAGTGCGCAGCACACTCCAGTCCCTGGGGCTGCATCAGTGCAGCCGCCACCGTCCTCTGCCCGGCTCGGGCAGCCTGTCCCTGCCCCCAGCTCCTGGCTTGCGTCTGGGGCTGGGTGTCACAGGGACCATCTCTGCACGTTTAACTTAGTTCTGTCAGTCAAGGGGCGCTCCATATAGATCCAAGCCTCAGAGGCTCCCCCTGTGTCCCACTGGCCTCTCCACTGGAAAGGGGGAGACCCAGCCAACAAGCACTAGTCCTCCTTTGCCACTTCCTCCCCATGGGACCAGTCCCACACTGTTTTGCCTTTTCTTCTTTCTTTTTTCCTTTTCTCCTATCAGATTTTTGGCGTCTTTGTCTTTTGAGGAGGACGATGTTCTGTCAGAGTTCCACAGGTGCTCTGGGTGGCTGAGTGGGTCTGTGGATGTGAATCTTGGTGTATTTGTGGGAGAGAGTGAGCTATGAGCATCCTACTACTCTACCATCTTGGCCTCCTCCTCTGTATCTTTTTATATATTCTTTTCCACAATAGGTTATTACAATATAGTGAATATAATTGAATGTAATACTAAATACATTTCACTGTGCTATATAGGAGGACCTGGTTGTTAATCTTTTTAATTCTCATTTTTTATTGTAATCAGTTTACAATGTTAGTTTCATGTGTACAGTGAAGTGATTCAGTTATACATATACATGCATATAGATTTTTTCAGATTCTTTTCCATTACAGCTCCTTAGAGAAAACTGAATAAAGTTCCTTATGCTATACAGTAGGTTCTTGTTGTTTATCTAATATATATATATATATATAAAACCACAGGGTTTTTTTTGTCTGTGAGTCTATTTCTGGTTTCTAAGTAAAATTTGTATTTTTTTAGATATATCTCCATTTCTTAGAGTCTATTTACTGAAAAATTACTGTGTTCCTTTGATGGTGTCATTTTTCCTTGAGTTTTCATGTTCCTTGAAGTTTTATGGTTCTGTTTTTGCATTTTCTGAAGCAATTACCTCCTCCAGTCCTTACTGACTGCATTTAAGAGAGAGAGATAACTTTATTTGTCAGTCTTGGGATTCTGAGACTTTCTCAGGCATTTTCTACAAGGTAGCAACTGTACACTTATTATTCCCTTTTCGGGGGAGTTCTTAAAACTGTATGCCTTCTCTCAAACCCACAAAGCTGGGCTGGGTGTTGAGAACCTCCCTTTTGTCGCCCTTAGTTCAGAATACTGAAGTGCTCCAAAGTTGCACTGGAACTTCTCTGCTGGACACCCTGACACCCGCCAAGGTACCATCATCTCTCAGTGAGTGCAAAAATTGATGTTATATGGAGGGATGACAGTAGAGAATTCCTACACTGCCATCTTGATGATGTCACTCTCACATAAGAAGTTCAAATTTTTTAAAAAATGGATTCAATGTCACACAGCCAAGAAAAGAGAGAGGTATAATTAAATTGTAAGTCCATGTGACTCCAATTCTTTTTTATTTAATTCTGCTATGTTCCCTCTCACATAGAGAAGTAAAAGTTACAGGTTTAGGATAATCCTTCAACTTCCTTTTATACTCTAATTTTTAAAAATCAGCTTTAATGTGCTTGTACCTTGTGACTATGCTGAACTGATCAATTAGTTCTAGAATTTTCAGTTATTAAACAAATCTTGCATTCTTTTGATAAATTCCACTTGGTCATAATATATGATTCCGTCTAGACATTCCTTTTTTTAAATTATTTTGTTGAGGATTTTTGCACCTACATTCTTGAGGGATATATGTCTACACATTTATGTTTTGCTCCGTACCCACATCTTTCATTTTCTAGAAGACTTTTTGAAGTATTCTGCATTATGTCTTCATTAAATATGTAATAGAATTTGCTAGTAAAGTCATCTGAGTATGGGCTTTTCTTTGTGAGGAGATTTTCAAGTACTAATTCAATCTCTTTACTTGCCATATGTCTATTCATATTTTCCTTTTTCTCTTGAGTCATTTTTTGGGTTTTTTTGTGTCCCTCTAGGAATCTTTTCATTTCACTTGCATTATATAATTTGTTTACATGAAGTTTTTCCTATTAATTTATAATCTCTTTAACACAATTAAAATTTGTACTCATGCCACCTATTTATTTCTTGATTTTATTAATTTTTATTTTCTTCCTCCTTTGGTTAATTTCTCAATTTTATTGATATTTTTAAACAAACTTGATTTCAGTGATTTTATCTATTGTGTTGTTGTTTTCTACCTCACTGATTTCCACTCTAATCTTTATTGATTCCTTCCTATTTGTCTTAGGTTTAGTTTGTACTCCTTTTTTTAGTTTGGTAAGGTGGAAACTTAGGCTATTAATTTAAAATATTTCTTTCATTCAATTATACTCACCCAAAGATACAAATTTCCCTCTAAGAACTTCTTTAGCTGCATCACATAAGTTTTGTTTTACTGTACTTTTGTTTCCTGTCAGTTCAAAAGTTCCCTTTCAATTTTTTTATTGAACAGTTGAACAGTTATTTAGAAGTATGTTGTTTAATTTCCAAGCATCTGGGATTTTAATTTACTTTTGAGGCTAGCCAGGAGGTACAGAAGGTATAAAATATGAATTGCATTATAGAGAGAAAACAGGCTATTATCAGAGTCACAGCTTGGCTTTAGTAAAGCTACTTTAGGTTCACAAGTCTCCATGTATTTCTTTGGAAAATGAGGTAACAATACTATTCTTATAGTCTTCTTTGAAGTTTAATGGGCACTGAGTATAGTTCCTTATACGCTCTACAGGTCTAACAGATGATGGTCATTATTGTCTCTCTTCTCAACGGAATTTCCAGAATATTTCCCCTTATTTCAATAAAAAACATTTTTTAAAAACTGATGAAGAAGGTTACATTAACATTTCACTTTAATAATCTCCTTTTCAGTTTATAAGTTCAGAAAATGTATGCTATTTGTGAGTTCACCTCATTTATCTAAAGAATGAAAATACAAGGAACAATACCTTTTAGCTGGAAAGCTTCCTTGACTGTTAAAGGAACCCCAAGGAAGGGCCATTTCTTTTCCAGGGTGGCTTCATCTTCCTGATTCTCTGCAAGCTTTTTATCTATAGCACGAGCCTCCTTCTTGGCCGCCTCAAACCTAAAAAATGAAATAGAGCCAAATAAACCACAGAAAGTAGCCATCTGCTCAACTTTACTAAAAGGACATAGCTTGACATTTTGAAATTAATGTACTTCTCAAGAGCCTTATAAAGCTGACCCTTTGAGCCAGTTATTCTCCCTTTAAAAATGTGTCAAAAGTACAATAATCCAACATACTAACAAAAATACATACAAAAAGATAGTCAGTGCACAATTATTTATACTGGAAATAGTGTGAAAGCAACATGACTACCACCAAATAAATTAATATAGATATCTATTATGGACAACTGTAAGTCAATGATAATGGTGTTTCTTAAAATTTGTACTGCTCTTTGGCAATTATTATGATATAAATTATTTAATTTAAATGAAAAAGAAGGGTGCAATGTTATACTTCTAATTTAAACTTAATGTGAGAAAAATTCACATTACATGCATTGTACATGACATATTACCTTCCTGTAAACAAAACAAGTTCTAACAGTGAATAAACACTCACGGTACTAAGATTATGTGTAAACATTTTTTTGTAATTTGCAAATATTCTACAGTAAGTGTATATTACAGAAATGCTCAGAAACATACAATTTAATCAAAATAACTAAAATAACAATTTGAGTATGTATGGTAATACAATCACTAAATTATGCACTGTCATCTTAAATATCTCAGTGTCTCAAAATTAGCTTTTGAAAAAAGGAATTTTAAATATTTCAAATAAACTGTAATGTGAGTTAAGGATAACTCTGATAGAGGACTTTTTGTCTCACTGGAAGTATTAACGTTATTTAATAATTACTTCAACAATTTGTCAAACTATTTACACAAAAATAAGTCTATGCCTTTAAATTGAACAAAAATTCTAGAGCTCACATTTTCTACTTCTGTGATCTATGCAGGGTTTTTTTGTCTCACTTAGTTTCAGTTGCATAAGTTGTAAACTTGAGATATCTACCTAGCAGTGTGGTTGTAAGGATGCAGTGAGAAAACTGATGCAAAGTACCATTAAGAGTCCATAAGTAATATTTATTGTTGCCAGATGTCTTAGACAATTTGCCAGAAAAGGAAGAAATGTATATTATAGAGTGTGTTAGAATAATAAGTGATGATGATGATGATGATAGTTAACAATCATTGATATGTGCCAGGCACTGTTCTAAACACTTCTCAATCATTCAATCTTAATAATCATGAGAAGTAGGTACTATTATTATGCACAATTTACATATCAAGAAAGTTAGGCTCTGAGATGAGATATTCAAAATTGTGCTCAGGACCACTCAGCTACTAAATATCAGAAACATGATTTTATACCAAATTTAGTTGGTTTTAAAGCCTATACCAAATTTGGCTTTTTTTAAAACTCTAGATCTGAGCTGTCCAACACAGTATCTGTAAGCCACGTTTCTACTGAGCATTTAAAAAGTGACTAGTACAATATGTTGAAATTA
The DNA here is from genome assembly GCF_009834535.1 of Camelus ferus. Taxonomy (NCBI): domain Eukaryota; kingdom Metazoa; phylum Chordata; class Mammalia; order Artiodactyla; family Camelidae; genus Camelus; species Camelus ferus. Next base: position 3,467,809 of record NC_045732.1, read on the forward strand.
TATTTTGACATACTTAAATAATAACATATTATTAAAATTAATTTTACCCATTCCTTTTCTACTTTTTAAATCATGGCTACTAGTATATTCACACTTACTTGAGTGGCTCATGTTTATTTATACTGCATAGTACTAATCCACAGCTAAAATACATAGATTTGTATCCCAGCTCCACTATTTACTGTGTCTTCTTAGGTATATTATCTTTACTTTCTGTACTCAGTTTCCTCACATGAATAATGAAACTATTAATGTTTATCCCACAAGACTGTTGATATGATTTAATTATTTAACACATGTGTAACACTTATAGCAGTGCCTGAAACATGCAAATCATTAATATGTTAATTATTCTGTTATTATTAATGCTTCCTGTTAAAGAGAAAAATAAAACTCCAAACAGAAGGTATTAAAATATGAGGTGAACTCACAAATAGCATTTTCTCATTTTAGTGAAAATCTGTGGAGGAATTTGTGTAGTCTTTACTGAGAAATACTGGCTCATTAGCATGAATGGTAAGACAGCTAGGAACAATAAAGGGCAGGGTTTGTCTGTACTAGCCAAGGAGGAGATGCCAACATCATCCCCAATGGCCTGCTCTATGGAGTATTCCAGTAGCCTTTTCTGCTGAAGACCTCAACAGATGCCACAATAGCTACAAACTCCCTGAAGTTTTCACAGAAGAGAATACTATTGTGTTCATCACCATAGACCCCAACAGATTATTCTGCAGGGAATGCCAGGAGCTTTTGCCACTGAGGTAATCAACAGCTGTCATCATCCCGAGCCCACCAGAGAGGGAGTAATTTCTGTATCCTCCCCCAAAAATAGCTGTTGTTGTATTACCTTGAAATCAGGGCTGTCAATTTTCCAAACCCATACATCTCAGACCCCATAGAAAGAACTGCTTCATATGCATCCACAGTTCAGACACCAACTCCATGGCTACCCCATGCACACTCATGACAGACCCTAGCTCTGTGGCCACTCTGCATGTGCTTGTCTTCCAAATCCCAGCTCCACAGCCTGTGAATCTATGATCTATGATCTATGATCCATAGATCTATGATCACCCATGTCTCAAGCACAGGAGCCAACACTGCTGTGGCTAGCCAGAGACCTAGACCTCAGATGAACTGTATGTCCACATGTGTCCACACTCCAGCCCCAGGTTTCATGTCTGGTATGCATGTGACCATGTGTCAGGCACAAGAGTTATTGCCACTGTGGCATACCAATGCCATAGTTTCCTGAACCACTGTCCCCAAGATGTCCCCACAAGCCCTTATAACCACTGCAGACACCTGAAACCTTAGCCACTGTGGGTCCCTGCATCTTCACTGACAATAACCTAAGCTAACAGAGCCACACAGATGCTATGCCACTGAGTTTTCCCAAAAGCCAGAACCACCTTGCTCCACATAGTGGCTCTCTCAAACTCACTCACAGGTGGAGGTCTTGACCCACCAACACCAGTCCATAAAGTCTGGAAGAGGTGGCCACACTATCAAATGTGCACATATCAATACAAAAATACCAAAAAATAAATCAAAGAAACATAACACCAACAAAAGAACAAAAATTTTCCAAGAACTGACCACAAAGAAATGAAGATCTATGAACTTCCTGAAAAATAAATCAAAGTTTTAAGGAAGCCCAGTAAGCCACAAGACAACATAAATAACAAAGTCAGGAAAACAATACATGTGCAACATGAGAGATTCAATAGAGAGATAAAAATCAGAAAAAGTACCAGTTATTATTGATCTGAAGAACACAATAAATGAAATAAAAAATGAAAGAGACAGCATCAACAGATGACCCAATCAGCAGAAGAAAGAATCTGTGAACTTGAAGATGGTTCATTTGAAATTACATAGTTAATGAAGAAAAAGATTGAAAAAGAGTGAAGAAAACTTACTTGTATTAAGGGACACCATCAAATAATAGTCATATTGTAGAATTCTCAGAAGGAGAAGAGAGGGAGAAAAAGGCAGAAAAATTGTTTTAAAAATATAATGGATGAAAACTTCCCAAAACTGGGGAGAGAAATGGATATCAAGATACATGAAACTCATGTAATCCTTTACAAATTGAATGCAAAGACAACTTCATAGACATCAATTATAAAACTAAAAAAATCAAAGACAATGAAAACTTTTGAAAGAAACTAGAGGAAAAAAATCATCTCATACAAGAGACTGCCATAAGGTTATCAGTAAAATTTTTAACAGAAACTTTAAAGGTCTGGAGAGACTGGGATGATAAATATAAATTCCTAAAAGAAAAGAAAGCTACGAAGGAAGAATAATTTACACAAAAAAGCTGTCTATCAAAAATGAGGGAGACTTAAAGAATTTCCAGGACAAACAAAAGATGAGGGACTTTCTTATCACAGAACTGCCTTTAAAGAAATGCTAAATAAAGTTCTAGAAGCTCAAATGAAAGGATGATAAGTAGTAACATAAAAGAAGAAAACATAGAGAGGAGGCAAAGATGGTAGAGTAGTAGGACGCTCGTAGCTCACCCACTCCCACAAATACACCAAGATTCACATCCACGGAACCACTCAGCCAACCAGAGCACCTGCAGAATTCCGACAGAACATCGTCCTCCTCAAAAGACAGAGAGGCCAAAAATCTAATAGGAGAAAAGGAAAAAAGAAAGAAGAAAAGGCAAAACAGTGTGGGACAGGTCCTGTGGGGAGGGAGCAACAAAGGAGGAATAGCAATCGGTTGCTGTGTCTCCCCCTCTCCAACGGAGAGGCCAGCAGGATGGAGAAGGAGCCTCTGAGGCTGGAATCTATACAGAACAGCCCTTGACCGACAGAACTAAGTGGGTACAGAGGGTCCCTGAGACACCCAGCCCGAGTCAAGATCCGGCAACTGTGGCCAGGACAGGCTGCCAGAGCTGGGCAGAGGACTGGCGTGGCTGCACTGAGGCAACCCCAGGAGACTGCAGGGAGCTGCATGCTATGGTTGTGGCTGCACAGGCAGAACAACCTGGGCCCTCCATAAAACAACATGGCTGATGTGCCCTGGGGGGAAGGGTGCATAAACCCATTTCTGAAAACCCACGGAAGGTTTTCAGGTGAAGAGAGACGGGGCTCAGGCACAGCCGCCATACCTCCAGCGCTTAGCACCCAGGCAGGGGCAGGGGCGAAACCTGAATCTGCACCTAAGGGCTTAGAAACCTCAAAGGCCAGACAGACATTTGTCTACAGTCCGAGGTAGATAGGATCCTTCCGTCCTGGTCCCTCAGAGAACTCGCACTGCCAAGACAAACAAGGAGCTGAGTTTTGGCCCAGAGGAGGGGCGAGGCTATTCCACAGTCTTCCCTGAGCCTGCCTACAGAGCATGGACCCGGGGCAGAGCGCACAGCAGTACAAAGCTGCAGAGCGACCGGCACCAGAAGACGGCAGGTGGCCCCCCACCTTTCCAGCAGGAACGCTGCACCTGACCACAGTGCTGGGAGGGGGAGCGACCAGCCGTCCTAATGGGTCAGTCTGCAACACTTGACTGCTGCATCGTGTGGGGCAGTGACCAGCCCGCCCACAACAAAGGAGAGCTGCACCTGACCCAGTGTTAGGAGGGGGCACAATCTGCTTGTCAAACAGGCACTGGGAGCAGCACAAACAAGAGCGCCAGTGGAGGGCCTCTGGAAACAGCAAGCTGAGTTCGCAAAACAGGGAGAAGACAAAAAGACTTCACATTAAGAGCACATAATCATGAGAAAACCGCCCCCCCCCCCAGTATTTTAATCTATTTTTACCTGTTCTATTTTCTAATATCTTTTTAATTTTTACTTTTTAAACAATTATGTGTGCTCCCAATTTTAATACCTTTTATTTTTTTTTGAAATATTATTATTTTTAAAAAACCATGTCATTTTATTTTTATTTATCTTGGTTTTGATGTCCTGTTATTCATTATACAGAGGTTTCAAATACATTTTTCCCTCTTTTCTACTTTTTTAAAGGTTTCTAAAAGACGTCTCAAACCGATTGCTATTCTGCTTCAACTTGCTCTTCTATTATTCATTATAGACTGTTTTCAAAATTTTTTTCCTCCGTTCTTTCAAAATTCTATCTTTATTTTATCTTTTACTATCTGTTCTATTTTGTATTACCTTTTTAATTTCTACTTTCTAAACAATTGTATATGTGTCTAGTTTTAATTCCTTTTAAATTTTTCTTTTAAAGTAGTTATATTACTATTATTTTTAAAAATCCACCTGATTTCATTTTCATTTCTTTTGGTTTTGATCTCCTGCTATTGATTAAACAGAGGCTTCAAATATTGTTTTTTGATCTTTTTTCCTCCTTTTTAAGGGTTTTTAAATAGACGTCTCAACTCGGTTGCTAGTCTCATTCAAATTGCTCTTCTATAATTGACTATTCACTGTTCACAAGCGTTTTCTTCTCCCTTCTTTTAAAATTCTTTCTCTCTCACTCTCTTTTTCTTTAAGTTTTATTCCGACATAGGCATTAGATAGATAAATAAATAAACTCCTTAGGGACCAAAATAGATAACTGATACTCCATAAGCCATATTCCAGAGAGCTATAAACAAGACGAAGAAGCAGAGAAACCATTCCCAATTAAAAGAACAAGAGGAATTCCCTGAAAGAATGATCAATGAAATAGACATCGATTTCCTACTAGATGAAGATTTCAAAAAAGGAGCAATAAAAGTACTGAATGAATTAAAAGAGATAGTGTTTGGAGATATAAAATATGTCAAAAATGAAATGGAAGATATAAAGAAGAGCCGAGTAGAACTGGTAAACACATTGGCTGAGATGAGAACTGATCAAAAGGCTGTGCAGGCAGACAAGATAATGGAGAGGAACAAATAACTGACCTAGTAGACAGGACAACAGAAAGCACACAATCAGAATACATACAAGATAAACAAATAAAAACAAATGAAAACAATATAAGGGACCTATGGGATAATAGAAAGTGTGTCAATATTCGCATAATAGGGGTCCCAGAAGGGGAAGAAAGATCAAAGGGGATTGAAAAGGTTTTGGAAGGAATCATGATTGAAAACATCCCAAACTTAAAGAGGAATCAGATATACAAGTACAGAAAGCTCAGAGGGTCCCAAACAAGAAGAACCCAAATAGACCCACACCAAGACATATCATAATCAAGATGGCCAGAGTTAAGGATTAAGAAATGATCCAAACGGCAGCCAAAAAAAAAAAAAAAAAAAAAAAGCAAAGACTGAGTTACAAGGGCACCTGCATAAGACTCTCAGCTGATTTCTCTACAAAAACACTACAGGACAGAATGGAGTGGCAAGATATATTCAAAGTCCTGAATGAAAAAAAGATGCAGCCTAGGATACTGTATCCAGCAAGGATATCCTTTAGGATAGAAGGAGAGATAAAGAATTTCATAGACAAGCAAAAACTACAAGAGTTTAGCAACACTAAACTCATGCTAAAAGAAATACTGAAAGGTCTAGTCAAAATACAAAAGCAGCAAGATGCTACAGAAATGAGAAACTGACAACTAGAAAGGTGATAACTCATGAATTACAAATAAATTAAGCACGAAATTGTAAAAGAAGACATCTAAATCATTGAGAGTGGGAGAGGGAGGCAGGAAAATACAGAATTTTTTTCATTCTTTTTAAATTTTTTTGTTCTCCGTAGTATGGGTTTGAGATCATGTTACAATTGGTTTAATAAAAACACTTATAGTAATGGGCTAGTAGACTTAGAATAAAGGGTAACCACAAGCCAAAAAATTACACAGGAGTCACAAGAACGAAATAAAATCCATGATAATACAAAGGAAAATTACTAAACCACAAAAGGAAGAAGAAAGGAACAAAGAGGAAATACCAAATCAACTGCAAAAATAAGTTCAAAATGGCAATAAACACACATTGATCACTAATTACTGTAATTGTTAATGGACTACATGCTCCAGTCGAAAGACACAGAGTGGCAGACTGGATAATAAAGCAACAATGTTCAATATGCTGCATACAAGAGACACACTTTAGGGACAAGGACACATATATATTGAGAGTGAAAGGATGGAAAAGGATGTTCCATGCAAATGGAAAAGCCAAAAAACCAGGTGAGCAGTACTGATTTGAGACAAAATAGACTTTAAAACAAAGGCCATAAAGAAAGATAAAGAAGGACATTTTATAATGATTAAAGGAGCAATACAAGATGAGGATATTACACACATTAATCTATATGCACCCAATATAGGAGCACCTAAATACATAAAACAATTACTAACAAAGATAAAGGGGGATATTGATGGGAACACGATCATAGTCGGAGATTTTAACAGTGCATTAATGTCACTAGACAGATCTTCTTGACAGAAAATAAATAAGGCAACAGAGAAATTAAATAATACAATAGAAAAATTAGATTTGGTGGATATTTTCAGAGCATTACACTCCCCCCAAAAAATACGATTTACATTCTTTTCAAGTGCACATGGAACATTTTCCAGGATTGATCATGTACTTGGGCAAAAAGAAACCTCAACAATTTAGGAAGGTAAAAATTATCTCAAGAATCTATACTGACCACAATGCCATGAAACTACTAATCAATTACAGAAACAAAGGAGAAAAAATGGAAAGCATGAATATTAAACCATATGCTATTAAAAAAACCAATGTGTTAATGAGGAAATCAAAGCTGAAATAAAAAAAAAAAAAACCTTGAGACAAATGAAAATGAAAGCAAAACCACACAAAATTTATGGGACACAGCAAAGGCAGTGCTCTGAGGGAAGTTTATAGCAATGCAGGCCTTCCTCAAAAAAGCAGAACTATCTCAAATACACAATCTAACTCACTAGCTAAAAGAATTAGAAAAAGAAGAGAAGAGAACCCCAAAATTCAGCAGAAGGAAGGAAATTATAAAGATCAGGAAGGAAATAAATAAAATATAATCTTAAAAAAACATACAAAAAATCAATCAAAACAAAAGCTGGTTTTTTGAAAGTGGAAATAAAGTTGACAAAACCCTGCCCAAACTCACAAACATGAAAAAAGACAGAGCACAAATAAGCAAAATAAGAAAGGAAAATGGAGAAATTACAACAAATAACATAGAAATACAGAATGTCATACAAGAATACGTCGATGAACTATATGGAACCAAACTGGATAACCTAGAAGAGATGGACAAATCTCTGGAAACTTACAGTCCATCAAGACTGAATCAAGAAGAAACTGAACACTTGAACAAACCAATCACTAGAAATGAAATTGAATTAGCAATAAAAAAAAACCTCCCTACAAATAAAAGTCCAGGACCAGACAGCTTCACCAGGGAATTCTACCAAACATGCAAAGAAGAACTCATATCAGTCCTTCTCAAACTCTTCCAGAAGACTGACAAGGAGGAAATACACCCAAACTCATTCTATGAAGCCACCATCACCCTGATACCAACATGAGGCAAAGACACTACCAAAAAAGACAATTATAGGCCAATATCACTGATGAACATAGATGCAAAAATACTCACCAAAATATTAGCAAATACAATCCAACAGCACATAAAGAAGATTATACATCATGACAAAGTGGGGTTCATCCCAGGGACACAAGGGTGTTGTGTCATACACAAATCGATCAATGTAATAGATCACATCAAGAGGAGAAAACAAAACCAAAAACCAAAAACACATGATCATCTCAATAGATGCAGAAAAAGCTTTTGATAAAATTCAACACCCTATCCAAAGTGGGTATAGAGGGAACACATCTCAACATAATACAAGCTATATATGACAAACCCACAGCCAACATAACACTTAATGGTGAAAAACTCAAAAGCTTCCCACTAAGATCTGGGACAAGACAAGGATGCCCAATATCACCACGCCTACTTAACATAGTCTTGGAAGTCCTAGCCACAGCAATCAGGCAAGAGAGAGAAATAAAAGATATCCAAATTAGAAAACAAGAGGTAAAAGTGTCACTATATGCAGATGACATGATACTATATATAGAAAACCCTAAAAGGTCCACACAAAAACTTCTAGAACTAATCAAAGAATTCAGCAAGTTAGCAAGATACAAGATTAACATTAAAAAATCAGTTGCATTTCTTTACACTATTTATGAATCAACAGAAAAAGAATGTAAAGAAACAATCCCCTTTAAAATAGCACCCAAAATAATAAAATAACTAGGAATAAATCTAACCAAGGAGGTGAAAGAATTATACATGGAAAACTATAAACCATTGATGAAGGAAATTAAAGAAGACTTTAAAAAATGGAAAGATATCCCATGCTCTTGGATTGGAAGAATCAGTATTGTTAAATTGGTCACACTGCCCAAGGCAATCTACAGATTTAATGCAATCCCTATCAAATTACCCAGGACATGTTTCACAGAACTACAACAAATCATAATAAAATTTATATGGAACCATCAAAGACTTAGAATTGTCAAAGCATTACTGAAGAGAAAGAAAGAGGCTGGAGGAATAACTCTCCCAGACTTCAGACAATACTATAGAGCTCAGCCATCAAGTCAGTATGGTATTGGTACCAAAACAGACATATAGACCAATGGAACAGAATAGAGATCCCAGAAATAAACCCACAAACTTTTAGTTAACTAATCTTCAACAAAGCAAGCAAGAAAATACAATGGAATAAAGACAGTCTCTTCAGCAAATGGTGTTGGGAAAACTGGACAGCAGCATGTAAAACTATGAAGCTAGAACACTCCCTTATACCATATCAAAAAATAATCTCAAAATGGAGGAAAGGCTTAAACATAAGACAAAATAAAATAAACTTCCCAGAAGAAAATATAGGCAAAACATTATCTGACATACATCTCAAAAATGCTCTCCTAGGGCAGTCTACCTTAGCAATAGATATAAAAGCAAGAATAAATAAATGGGACCTAATGAAACTTACAAATTTCTGCACAACAAAGTAAACCATAATTAAAACAAAAAGACAACCTACCCAATGGGAGACAATTTTTGCAAATGATGAAATGAACAAAGGCTTGATCTCCAGAATATATAAGCAGCTCATATGACTTAATAAGAAAAAAAAAAAACCCAATCCAAAAATAGGCAGAAGACCTAAACAAGCAATTCTCCAAGGAAGAAATACAAATGATCTATAGGCACATGAAAAAATGCTCAATTTCACTAATTAGCAGAGAAATGCAAATCAAAACTACAGTGAGGTATCACCTCACACCAGTCAGAATGGTCATCATTCAAAAGTCCACAAATGACAAATGGTGGAGAGGCTGTGGAGAAAAGGGGACCCTCCTACACTGCTGCTGGGAATGCAGTTTGGTACAGCCACTGTATAAAACAGTATGGAGATTCCTCAAAAGACTGCGAATAGACATTCTGTGTGACCCAGGAATCCTGCTCCTGGGCATCTATCCAGAAGGAACCCTACTTCAAAATGACACCTGCACCCCAATGTTCATAGCAGAATTATTTACGATAGCCAAGACATGGAAATAACTTAAACGTCCATCAACAGATGACTGGATAACGAAAAAGTTGTATATTTATACAATGGAATACTACTCAGCCATAACAACTGACAATATAACACCATTTGCAGCAACATAGATTCTGCTGGAGAATGTCAGTGTAAAGAAGTAAGCCAGAAAGAGAAAGAAAAATATCATATGATATTGCTCATATGTGGAATCTAATAATAATAATAATAACAAAAACAACAACAAACAAAGCATAAATACAAAAGAGAAATAGACTCATAGACATAGAATACAAACTTGTGGTTGCCAAGGGGGTGGGGGGTGAGAAGGGATAGACTGGGATTTCAAAATGTAGAATAGATAAACAAGATTATACTGTATAGCACAGGGAAATATATACAAGATCTTATGGTAGCTCACAGAGAAAAAAATGTGACAGTGAATATATATATGTTCATGTATAACTGAAAAATTGTGCTCTACACTGGAATTTGACACAGCATTGTAAAATGATTATAAATCAATAAAAGATTTTAAAAAAAGAAAGTATAAAATTCAATTGTAGAGATATGCATATAGTCAAATTAAGAATACTGTCACAATGTTATGAAGGTGTATACGTCATTTACCTCTAGTATAAAGTTTAAAAGGAAGATATGTTAAAAATTATTGTAAGTCCAATAATTTGTAATATATATGTAATATATGATGTTATAAATTGAAACATGATAAACACAAAATGTGGAATAGGGAGTAAAAGGGTAAAGATTTGTATGTGATAAAATGCATTATCAATCTAAATTAGCCAGTTGCAATTAAGTGATGTTTTATGTAAGCTTCATAGTAACCACAAAGCAAAAAGCTGATAAAGATACAGAAAAATAATTCACTGCATACTGCTAAAGAATATTACCATATTGCAAAAGAAGATAGCAAGAGAAGATAGAAGGGAAATAGAAATATGAAATTGTTAGAAAAAAATATACAAGATGACAATGCTAAATTCTTATCTATCAATAATTATTTTAAATTTAAATGGATTAAAGTATCCAATCAGAAAACAGAATGACTGAGGGGGAAAAAACAAAAGAAAACCCAACTAAATTCTGCCTATAGGATACTAATATTAACTTAAAGACACACACAGGCTAAAACAGAGAGGAAAGAAAAGGATATACCATGCAAATGGAAAACAGAAGAGAACACGAATAGTTATACTTAAATAAAACACACTTTTTATCAAAAAGTGTAACAAGATAAAAAAGTCATTATCCACAAAGTTGATATAATAATTGTAAATATATATGCACTCATGTTCATAGCACCTAAACATATATACACAAAAGATAAAGAAACTAACAAGGGCTTAATTTCCAGAATATATAAACAGCTCATACAACTTAATAACAAAAAAAATCAACCAATCCAAAAATGGGCAGAAGACCTAAACAAGCAATTCTCCAAAGAAGACATACAAATGACCAAAAGGCACATCACATGAAAAAAATGCTCAATATCACTAATTATCAGAGAAATGCAAATCAAAACTATAATGAGGTATCACCTTACACCAGTCAGAATGGCCATCATTCAAATCCACAAACAATAAAAAATGGAGAGGGTGTGGAGAAAAGGGAACCCTCCTACACTGTTGGTGGGAATGTAGTTTGGTGAAGCCATTATAGAAAACAATATGGGGATTCCTCAAAAGACTAAAAATAGACTTACCATATGACCCAGCAATCCCACTCCTGGCCTTATATCCAGAGGGAACCTTAATTCAAAAAGATGCATGTACCCCTATGTACATATAAGCACTATTTACAATATCCAAGACATGGAAACAATCTAAATGCCCATTGACAGGTGACTGGATAAAGAAGCTGTGGTATCCTAATACACTGGAATACTACTCAGCCATTAAAAATAATAAAATCATGCCATTTGCAGCAACACTGATGGGTCTGGGGAATGTCATTCTAAGTTAAATAAGCCTGAAAGAGAAAGAAAAACAACATATGACATCACTTATATGTGAAATCTAAAAAAGAAAAGAAAAAGAAAGAAAAGGCAAACAAACTTATTTACAAAACAGAAACAGACTCACAGACATAGAAAACAGATTTATGGTTACCAGGGGGAAAGGGGTAAGAAGGGATAAATTTGGAGTTTGAGATTTGCAGATACTAACTACTATATATAAAAAGATAAACAAGTTTATACTGGATAGCACAGGCAACTATATTCAATGTCTTGTAACTTATGGTGAAAATCAATATGAAAATGAATATGTGCATGTTCCTATATGACTGAAGAATTGTGCTGTACACCAGAAATTGACACAGCATTGTAAGCTGACTATACTTCAATAAAAATATTTTTAAAAAAGAAATAAAAAAGAGATCTCAAATCAGTAATGTAACTTTAAACCTAATGGAAGTAGAAAAATGAAAACAAATTAAGACCAAGTTTAGCAGAAGGAAGAGAAACAAAAGATCAGAGTCCTGGATAGGTACACCTCTTCTATGCTTCTACAGTATCCTCTTCTGATCCTATTAGAGCCTTAATCCCATTGTGCTGTAAACAATAGTTATTTTTATGGCTCAACCACTTGACTGTCAGGTGAAAGAGGCCAGGGGTTGCATTTTGTTCACCTTTGTATTCCCTAACATCTAGCACAATGTCAGGCACACAGAAGGAATTCAAAAATTGTTTGTTGGATAAAGGAGAGAAAGTGTCAGGTGTTTTATAAACATTTAATTTCATAAAACTATATATCTTAAGGGTCTATATTATTTTTCCATTTTATAAAGAATGAAACAAAGACTCAGAGAGGTTCAGAAACACGGTTAAGGCCATACAACTACTAAATAACAGAAGGATTCCAACTTGGGTCTGTGTGACTCCATAAGTATGCATTTTTGCTAGCCTTATGATCTCTGGATTCTAGGCCTCCCAGCAAGCTTGCCTTGACCATCTTCAATGTTGTGCAATGTTTGGAAAGAATGTATCTATTGGCTGGAATGCATGACCATATATGCTCTAAAGAGCAAGGCCTAAAACTAGTAGGAAATCTGTACTTTTCCAGACAAGGAAGAGAAACTGTGGACTGTAAGTCATAGTTCAGAAGGACTTGGAAATGTGGCAGTTTGCAGGGCTTAAGAGGAAGCCTCATTTTAAGTTAAAACATGAGCATAGCCTAAGAAAACACCTAAATGCATCATTTAATTAAGAACAATTATGTCAGAACATGTGCAAGACATTGAGAATATCAAGGTGAATCACTTATGGTTCCTGCCATTGAGAAGTTCAGTCTAGTAGGTGAGACAATTAAGACCACAGCGTCACTGTAGAGTTGAATCAGTTATTATACTACCATCTCTCAGCCCCAAACCAAGCATTCAATACCCTCACTTTGTGATGGGAAAGTTTTCCTAAGTTAAAACTAAGTTTTCTTTTGCCAACTGGTGTCTTCTTCGATTCTTCAAATACAGTGCCCTAGAGGCTGGAAAGCAAGGCAAAAAGTGAAGAGATTTGGTACCTCCACTTTGTTTGCTGCTCCTGACAACATTACCTAAACAATGGCCTTTAATCCAGGCAACATAGTTGATTCCAGCTTTCTATTTCTTTCCACACTATAGAACCAGCCTTACTACACCTGCTCAGAAGTACCATTATCAGTCAGCTGGCAACTGCTCCTCACAGATTGGAACCACAGCTCTACAAGTTTTCTTCTCTAAGCTTCTGAGATAGCAGCAGCAGCCAGGCAGCACCCTATTCACATACGTATGAGTCCGAGTTCTGTAGGCATCTCCTTTGAGTTTCTAAGGTTCTAATAATCCCAATCTCTTTCCTTTCTTCTCTCAGACTCAGCGGTGGCAGTTGGTTACTGCAGTCATTATTTCTCTGTTATTCTAGTGCTATGGTTTTGTTTTCTCATTCTTTTTGTGTGTGTGTGCGTCTGATGAGATGGTTTTATTTTTTTTATTTATTTTTTAACATTATTTATTGATTTAAAATCATTTTACACTGTGTCAAATTCCACTGTTCAGCACAATTTTTCAGTCATTCATGGACATATACACACTCATTGTCACATTTTTTTCTCTGTGAGTTATCATAACATTTTGTGTATATTTCCCTGTGCTATACAGTGTAATCTTGTTTATCTATTCTACAAATTTGAAAGGCTATCCCTTCCCACCCTCCACCCCCCGGTAACCACAAGTCTGTATACTCTCTCTGTGAGTCTATTTCTATCCTGTATTTACGCTTTGTTTTTGTTTGTTTGTTTTTTCTTTTTCTTTTTGTTTTTAAGATTCCACATATGAGCGATCTCATATGGTATTTTTCTTTCTCTTTCTGGCTTACTTCACTTAGAATAACATTCTCCAGGAGTATCCATGTTGCTGCAAATGGCATTATGTTGTCAGTTTTTATGGCTGACTAGTATTCCATTGTATAAATATACTACCGCTTCTTTATCCAGTCACCTGTTGATGGACATTTAGGCTGTTTCCATGTTTTGGCTATTGTAAATAGTGCTGCTATGAACATTGGGGTGCAGGTGTCATCCTGAAGTAGGGTTCCTTCTGGATACAAGCCCAGGAGTGGGATTCCTGGGTCATATGGTAAGTCTATTCCAAGAATTTTGAGGAATCTCCACACTGTTTTCCATAGTGGCTGCACCAAACTGCATTCCCACCAGCAGTGTAGGAGGGTTCCCCTTTCTCCACAGCCTCAGCAGCATTTGTCATTTGTGGATTATTGAATGATGGCCATTCTGAATGGTGTGAGGTGATACCTCATTGTAGTTTTGATTTCCATTTCTCTGATAATTAGTGATATTGAGCATTTTTTCATGTGCTTTTTGATCATTTGTATGTCTTCCTTGGAGAATTGCTTGTTTAGGTCTTCTGCCCATTTTTGGATTGGGTTATTTACTTTTTTCTTATTGAGTCGTATGAGCTGCTTATATATTCTGGAGATCAAGCCTTTGTCGGTTTCACTTGCAAAAATTTTCTCCCATTCCGTAGGTTTTCTTCTTCTTTTACTTCTGGTTTCCTTTGTTCTGCAGAAGCTTTTAAGTTTCATTAGGTCCCATTTGTTTATTCTTGCTTTTATTTCTTCTAGGAAAAAATTTTTGAGATGTATGTCAGATAATGTTCTGCCTATGTTTTCCTCTAGGAGGTTTATTGTATCTTGTCTTATGTTTAAGTCTTTAATCCATTTTGAGTTGATTTTTGTATATGGTGTAAGTGAGTGTTCTAGCTTCATTGTTTAACATGCTGCTGTCCAGTTTTCCCAACACCATTTGCTGAAGAGACTGTCTTTATTCCATTGTATATTCTTGCCTCCTTTGTCGAAGATGAGTTGACCAAAAGTTAGTGGGTTCATTTCTGGGCTCTCTATTCTGTTCCATTGGTCTATATGTCTGTTTTCGTACCAATACCATGCTGTCTTGATGACTGTAGCTCTATAGTATTGTCTGAAGTTTGGGAGAGTTATTCCTCCAGCCTCTTTCTTTCTCTTCAGTAATGCTTTGGCAATTCTAGGTCTTTGATGGTTCCATATAAATTTTATTATGATTTGTTCTAGTTTTGTGAAATATGTCCTGGGAAGTTTGATAGGGATTGCATTGAATCTGTAGATTGCCTTGGGCAGTGTGACCATTTTAACAATATTGATTCTTCCAATCCAAGAGCATGGAATATCTTTCCATTTTTTTAAGTCTTCTTTAATTTCCTTCATGAATGGTTTATAGTTTTCTGTGTATAATTCTTTCACCTCCTTGGTTAGATTTATTCTCAGATATTTTATTACTTTAGGTGCTATTTTAAAGGGGATTGTTTCTTTACTTTCTTCTTCTGTTGATTTATCGTTAGTGTAAAGAAATGCAACTGATTTTTGAACGTTAATTTTGTAACCTGCTACCTTGCTGAATTCTTCAGTCAGCTCTAGTAGCTTTTGTGTGGACCTTTTAGGGTTTTCTATATATAGTAACATGTCATCAGCATATAATGACAATTTTACCTCCTCTTTTCCAATTTGGATCCCTTTTATTTCTTTCTCTTGCCTGACTGCTGTGGCTAGGACTTCCAGGACTAAGTTGAATAGGAGTGGTGATAATGGGCATCCTTTTCTTGTCCCAGATTTTAGTGGGAAGCTTTTGAGTTTTTCAACGTTGAGTACTATGCTGGCTGTAGGTTTGTCATATATAGCTTCTATGATGTTGAGATATGTTCCCTCTATACCCACTTTGGCGAGATTTTTTATCATAAATGGGTGTTGAATTTTATCAAATGCTTTTTCTGCATCGATTGAGATGATCATGTGGTTTTTGTTCTTTCTCTTGTTGATGTGATGTATTACATTGATTGATTTGCGTATGTTGAACCAGCCTTGTGTCCCTGGGATGAACCCCACTTGGTCATGATGTATAATCTTTTTTATGTGTTGTTGGATTCTATTTGCTAAAATTTTGGTGAGGATTTTGGCGTCTATATTCATCAGTGATATTGGCCTATAATTCTCTTTTTTTGTAGTGTCTTTGTCTAGTTTTGGTATCAGGGTGATGGTGGCTTCATAGAATGAGTTTGGGAGTATTCCATCATTTTTAATTGTCTGGAACAGTTTCAGAAGGACTGGTATGAGTTCTTCTTTGTATGTTTGGTAGAATTCCCCAGTGAAGCCGTCCGGTCCTGGACTTTTATTTGTAGGGAGGTTTTTAATTGCTATTTCTATTTCCTTTCTAGTGATCGGATTTTTCAAGTGTTCAGATTCTTCTTGATTCAGTTTTGGTGGACAGTATGTTTCCAGAAACTTCTCCATCTCCTCTAGGTTATCCAGTTTGGTTCCATATAGTTTTTCACAATATTCTCGTATGATATTATGTATTTCTATTTTGTTTGTTGTAATTTCTCCATTTTCCTTTCTTATTTTGCTAATTTGTGCTCTCTCTTTTTTCTTCTTTGTGAGTTTGGCCAGAGGTTTGTCGATTTTATTTACTTTTTCAAAAAACCACCTTTTGGTTTGGTTGATTTTTTCTATGGTCTTGTTAATCTCTATTGTATTTAATTCCCCTCTGATCTTTATTATTTCCTTCCTTCTGCTGCTTTTTGGGGCTTTTTGTTCTTCTTTTTCTAATTCATTCAGGTGGTGGGTTAAATTGTTTCTTTGAGCTTTTTCTTCTTTTTTGAGAAAGGCCTGTATCACTATAAACTTCCCTCTTAGCACTGCCTTTGCTGTGTCCCATAGGTTTTGAGTGTTTGTGCTTTCATTCTCATTTGTCTCAAGGTATTTCTTAATTTCAGCTTTGATTTCCTCATTGATCCATTGTTTTTTCAATAACATATTGTTTTATCTCCATGCTTTCCTTTTTTTCTCCATTGTTTCTCTGTTGTTCATTTCCAGTTTCATGGCATTGTGGTCAGTAAAGATGCTTGAGATAATTTCTATCTTCTTAAAATTGTTGAGGTTTCTTTTGTGCCCAAGTACATGATCCATCCTGGAAAATGTTCCATGTGCACTTGAAAACAATATGTATCCTAATTTTTGGGGGTGTAATGCTCTGAAAATATCCACCAAATCTAGTTTTTCTATTGTAGTATTTAATTTCTCTGTTGCCTTGTTTATTTTCTGTCTGGAAGATCTGTCCAGTGATGTTAATGCATTGTTAAAATCTCCAACTGTGATTGTATTCCCATCAATATCCCCCTTTATCTCTGTTAGTAATTCTTGTATGTACTTAGGTGCTCCTATATTGGGTGCATATATATTAACGAGTGTAATATCCTCATCTTGTATCACTCCTTTAATCATTATAAAATGTCCTTCTTTATGGCCTTTATTTTAAAGTCTATTTTGTCTGAAATCAGTACTGCAACACCTGCTTTTTTGGCTTTTCCATTTGCATGGAATATCCTTTTCCATCCTTTCACTTTCAATCTATATGTGTCCTTCTCCCTAAAGTGGGTCTCTTGTATGCAGCATATTGAAGGTTCTTGCTTTATTATCTGGTCTGCCACTCTATGTCTTTTGACTGGAGCAGTTAGTCCATTAACATTTACAGTAATTAATGATAGATGTGTGTTTATTGCCATTTTGAACTTATCTTTGCAGTTGAATTGGTATATCCTCTTTGTTCCTTTCTTCTTACTTCTGTAGTTTGGTAATTTTCCTTTGTATTTCCATGGATTTTATTTAATTTTTGTGACTCCTTTGTAAATTTTTGGCTTGTGGTTACCCTTTTTTGTAAATCTATTAACCCATTACTATAACTGTTTTTATTAAACTGATAGTAACATGATCTCAAACCCATCCTACTGTGCAAAAAATTTTAAAAAGAAAGAAAAAAATATTCTATATTTCCCTGCCTCCCTCTCCCACTCTCAGTGATTTGTATGTCTTCTTTTATAATTTCATGTTTACTTTATTTGTAATTGATGAGTTATCACCTTTCCAGTTGTGAGTTTCTCATTTCTGTAGCATCCTGCTGCTTTTTTATTTAGAATAGACCTTTCAATACTTCTTTTAGCATGGGTTTAGTGTTGCTAAACTCCTGTAGATATTTTTTGGCTGTGAAACTCTTTATTTCTCCTTCTATCCTAAAGGATAGCCTTGCTGGATAAAGGATCCTAGGCTGCATCTTTTTTTCATCCAGGGCTTTGAATACATCTTGCCACTCCCTTCTGGCCTGTATGTTTGTGTAGAGAAATCAGCTGAGAGCCTTATGGGGGTTCCCTTGTATCTTATTCTTCGCTTTTCTTTTGCTGCCTTTAGAATCATTTCTTTATCCTTGACTCTGGCCATGTTGATTATGATATGTCTTGGCGTGGGTCTATTTGGGTTCTTCCTGTTTGGGACCCTCTGAACTTCCTGTACTTGGATATCTGATTCCTTCTTTAAGTTTGGGAAGTTTTCAGTCATGATTTCTTCAAAAACCTTTTCAATCCCCTTTGATCTTTCTTCTCCTTCTGGGACCCCTATTATGCGAAGATTGGGACGCTTTATGTTATCCCATAGGTCCCTTATGCTATTTTCATTATTTTTTATTTGCTTATCTTGTAGTTCTTCTGAATGGGTGCTTTCTATTGCCCTGTCTTCTAAATCACTAATTCGTTCCTCTGCATTATCTAGTCGGCTTAGCTCAGCTATTAGATCATTCTTCATCTCTGTCAATTAGTTTACCCATTCTACTTGGCTCTTCTTTATAGCTTCAATTTCATTTTTGACATATTTTATATCTCTAAACACTATCTCTTTTAATTCCTTCAGCAATTTGATCACTCCTTTTTTGAAATCTTGATCTAGTAGGCTATCGATGTCTATTTCATTGATCTTTCTTTCAGGGGATTTCTCTTGTTCTTTTAATTGGGAAAGGTTTTTCTGCTTCTTCATCTTGCTCATACCTCTCTGGCACTGTGGTTTATGAAGTATCAGTTGTTTATTTTGGTCCTTAAGGATTTTATCTATCTAATACCTATTTAGGAATAAAACTTAGGAAAAAAAGAAAAAAAATAAGAGAGAGAGAGAAAGAATTTTAAAGGAAGGGAGAAAGAGGGTTTGAAAACAGTGTATAATGAATAATAGAAGAGTGAGTTGAAGCAGAGTATTAATCAGGTTGAGACGTCCTTTTAAAACCTTTACAAAAAAAGGGGGGGGTGGAGATGAATAGATGTATTTGAAACCTGTGTCTAATCAATAACAGGACATCAAAACCCAAGAGAAATAGAAATGAATTAAGAAGTAAAAATTAAGAGAGTAATAGAAAATAGAACAGGTAAAAACATATTTAAAAAAAAGGGGGGGGTTTGTCGGTGTTCTCCTGGAGTCTGTGTGCTTTTAATGTGAAATCTTTCTGTCTTTGTCCTGTTTGGGAAGCTCAGCTTGCTGTTTCAGAGGCCTTCCGTTGGCGCCCTCTTCTGTGCTGCTCCCAGCACCTGTCGGCAAGCCGATTGCGCCTCCTCCTAACACTGGGTCAGGTTCAGCTCTCCTCTGCTGTGGGCAGGCGGGTTGCTGACCCTCCGGATGCCGCAATCAGATGTTTCAGACTGGCCGGGTAGGAGGGAGGGTCGTGCCCCCTCCCAGCACCTCGGTCAGGGGCTGTGTTCCTGCCCGAAAGGCGGGGGGGGGGCGCTCTCCCTCTACCTGCACCGGTGGCTCTGCTGCTCTGTGCGGCTGCACGTTCCTCCCTGGTCGGCGCTCCACAGGTGGGCTCGGGGAAGACCAAGGGACAGCCCTGTCCCTGCTCTGAGCCAGAACCCAGCTCCTTGTTTGTCTTTGTGGAGCAAGTTCTCTGAGGGACCAGGATGGAAGGATCCTATCTGCCCCGGGCTGTAGGCAAGTCTCAGTCTGGCTTCTGAGGCTGCTAAGCCCTTTGGTGTGGATGCAGGTTTCGCCCCAGCCCCCGCCTGGGTGCTTAGCGCGGGAGGATATGGCGGCTGTGCCTGAGCCCCGCCACTCTTCCCCCGAAAACTTTCCGCGGGTTTTCAGAGATGGGGGTGTGCACCCTTCCCCCGAGAGCACATCAACCTTGCTGTTTTATGGAGGGCCCAGATTGTTCTGCCCTGTGCACCCACAGCCACGGCGCGCAGCCCCTTTCGTTCCCCCAGGGCTGCCTCCGTGCAGCCGCCCCCGTCCTCCACCCGGCTTGGGCAGCCTGGCCCTGCCCGCAGCTGCTGGCCGCGTCTCAGGCTGGGTGTTGGGGGGACGCTCTGTGCCCGTTTGACTTAGTTCTGTTAGTCAAGGGCTGCTGTGTACAGATCCGAGCCTCGGAGGCTCCCCCTCCGTCCCGCTGGCCTCTCAGTTGGAGAAGGGAGACCCAGCCAGCGAGCGCCAGTCCTCCTTTGCCGCTCCCTCCCCGCGGGACCCGTCCCACGCTGCTTTGCCTTTTGTTCTTTCTTTTTTTCCTTTCCTCCTACCAGATTTTTGGCGTCTTTATCATTTGAAGAGGGTGATGTTCTCTCAGAGGTCCACAGGTGCTCTGGTTGGCTGAGTGAGTCTGTAGATGTGGGTCTTGGTGTATTTGTGGGAGAAGGTGACCTGCGAGCGTCCTTCTACTCCGCCATCTTCTCCGTCTCCTTATTTTTTCATTCTTAAACATCTATTTCAACAATTCCATATTTACATTCTTTGTTAAAATAGTGTGGTTCCTGGACCCTGAATGAAACAATTGTGACAAGTACACAATGTGCTCTTGGAGCGCAAATGTAGATGCTTCAAACAGGCTAAGATGATGAAATAAAGTGGAACTGAGACCTAACCTGGGCTCTAAAATATTGTCAGCCAAATATAGAAGAGGTGGGGAAAGGGAAGATATTCCAGTGAGAAGGAACAACATATGTAAAGTTATGGAGATAGGAGAGAGCACAATAAGTCAGGGGAAATAGAGTAGTCCAATATTACAAAAGAGTAGAATATAAAAGAACAGAGAATGTTGGCATAATGGGAAATAAGAAAAAGAGCTAGCAAAACTTTTAAATTAATTAGGGTTGAGTGATAGACTTTGGAAAGGAGGGAAGAAGTTGGAGCCCACTGTTATAGTCAGGTGTCTTACTTGTGTGACTGGGTAGAAGAACAAGTTTGGGAAGAAGGTGATAAAATGATGAACATTTTCTGATCAGTTAAGAGTAGAAAGAGGAAGCTAGGAACCAGCAGAATTATAGTTTATATTCCCTCCTCCTATTTCATAGCTGTGTGACTTTAATCACTGAACTGCCCTAAGAATAAGTTTTAGTGCCAAGTAAATGGAGAATAGTAATACAGTAAAACTGTATAACCATAAGGTCAGATCCACTTACTGAGCTTCTCTTGTAATAACAACCATAACAAGAGCAATTGCTAACATGGAGTGATTGATTTAAGGTTCTATGCTAGATGTCTTACATATATTTTTTTTTCACTTTACTGCAAATATTCTTATTTCAAGTACAGTAGAAACATAATTAGGGTAATAAAGCAATTTTGAGTGTTTTAAGATAGGAATAAACACTGATGTTACACATAGGACAAATAAACTTAATAAAATTATTTCTGAACATCTCTCCTAGAGGCATCCATGTCTTATCTCTCTCCATATCTTCAGTCTCTGATAGCCACTGTCCTGCCCTGCTCCTCCAATCCACCCACCAGCAACCTCTGCAGTCTCCTATTCATAGGTCCAAATCATCACTTTCCACAAGGACAATTTAAATCTGTCAAAACTTTAATAGTATCCACACAGAAACAAGCCCTGAAACAAAAGACCTCTCTCCTTATGAATCACTCTTTAAAAGGTAATAGAGAAATAAAAATAGCAGAATTGGGGTCCTTCTCTTTCTCAAATATTTAAAGACATATTCTATCAGTAAATGAACCCCAAACTACATTTCAAATAAAAACCCAGTGCAAAATCTGGGGAAATATTTCTGGGATGAAGAGCTGCTGAATGTGTTAGAACATAGGACCAGTCCATAGAAAAAGGAAAAGGGCTAGGAAGAATTCCTAGAACAGAAAGACTTTATGTACTTCCTTTTTTTTTTTTTTTTTTTTTGGCTGTATATTGGCTGTATATTTGGATCATTGCTCTGTCACATAATAGCTGTATGACCCTAGGAAAATAACTTCTCTGGGTCACAGTATTCACATCTATAGCGAAGTAACTAGTATAATGCAAATCAATTTGATGTACTGCTTGTAGTTCATAAATGTGTTTTAAATGTTTATAATTTCACAATGTGACTTTTAAAATTTTATATACATATAAAAATAATAAACATTAATCAAATAGAATAGGGAGACTAAAATGGGGAGTTCTCATGCTCTGCAACCACAGTAGAGCCCAACAGTAAGATGAAAGACTCTTCTTCCTGGCAAGTACTCACCCAAAAATAAGCCACAGACTCTTTGCTTACTATAGCCCTCCAAACTCCCTTTTCCTCTCTATAAAAGTGTTTTCTCTTTCCCTTGCCAAGTGAGGAACTTGCACTTGGCTCCCCATGGTTGCAGACCTTGAATTGCAATTTTTTCCTGATCCCAAATAAATTCACCTTTGCTGGAGAAATATCTGGCTATCTGTTTTAGGTCAATATACAGTAACTGTCTGTGTCACGTGATAGTAGTTTTCAATTTTTTGTAGTAATATACATTTTCATTTAAAATGATTGACATATAAAATAAGTGATTCAGTTTTATTAAGTATATTAGTTAACAACAACAGAGTTGCTGTGCAAACAAGACAGAAATCCTAAAGATGGTATATGAATGATGGAGATCTGGGAAATGCCACCTTATGTCATGATACAATAAGAATTGTTCTAGACAGTGTGTAGAATGACACAGGAAACAAATCCAAGTTTTATCCCTTTAATACCTCATAGCTCCCTAAAAAGGTTTACTTGGCAACTGAGATCTAGAAGTTTCACATATAATACCTTTAAAAAATACCTTCTACTATACAAAATCTACATTGGAAAATGTGGGGTGAAAGAAAGGTTCTCTTATTAGAACCAAAGGCTCACTTATTTTGTAAGCATTTGATGATGATGTCTACCAAGTTTCAGGCCTTGTTATGGATATTACATATGTAAAATCCAATGAAATTCATTCCTTACTATCAAAGCTGTTACAGTCAATAGAGGGCAGGAGGAGGCAGATTATATAAATATAAATGCTCAACAAAGGGTAGGAAGTGCTGAATTAGGAGTCAGGGGAGGTCCAAGTAGGAAATCAAAGGAAAGAAACAGGGGAAGAGCAACCCAGGAAATATGCTAAGCTGGCATGTCAATAGAAATAGAAGGAAAACCATGAGAAAGTAAAAATATTCACCTGTACATGACAATTCCATTGATCATTGAGTTCACATCCTTGATTCTGTTGATATAAGCCTGAACAACATCTATGCATTTCACCTGCAAAATATAATAATTTAGTTAGCAGGTGTTTATTTATTGAACAATTCATCTGTTCAACAAGTACTTAATGAAAGTTTGGTATGTGCATCAACCACTTTTTATTTGGGACATCTTCAGTGAATTATCTAGTACAGTCCACTGTGAGGAGATAAAAGATGTCTACCTTGAAGCTAAGTAATCAATAGTATACCAGTATTAGAAGGCTCTGATTGATAGGTAGAGATAAAAGGCATAAACTCCCCTCTAAGTTGATGACATATTTAAGATCATTTATAAATAAAAATGGAGTAACTATGATTCAGGCAGACAAAATGGAGCAAGGTAACTACTGTGGATGTTATCTTAGACATTCCTACATCACTGAGAACTTGAACTTTCTGAACTGTATCAAACTCAAGGACCACACCAGCCATTTTCAAAACAGTATCTGCTAGGGGGGTGGGTATAGCTCAAGTGGTAGAGTGCATGCTTAGCAAGCACAAGGTCCTAGGTTCAATCCCCAGTACCTCCTCTAAACATAAATAAATGAATAAACCTAATTACCTCCCCCTGATTAAAAACAAACAGTATCTGCTAGCAACTGCTAGCTGCAATCTGATAGGTTCAAACTCCCCACCCCACTTCACAACTATGTAATCATTATCATTTCAAACTCCAACCTTGCTTAACAACCACCCTTACTTCTTACTAGCTCCATTTGTAATTCTTGACAAACAACTTAAGTAACTAACTGTGGCCTTGCAGTTTTTAACTTTATAAGGTTCTTCCATTTTATAGTCTGGTGGAACACAATTTAGGTGCTTTCTTGGATTCGTACTTCCTCTGCTGCAATCTTAACAAACCCCAAATAAAAGCTTTTTTTTTTTTTCCTTTTTCTAGCCTTAACCAAGTCTCCATTCTTGGAATTCTTGGGTAACAAAGTAAATAGAAATTGGAGTTCAGAGATATTATGTATATATACTCAACTAGGGAGTACATTTTCCAGTAAATAACCAGTATCATAATAGGCATCATTTTATAGTAATACCCTGAACCTTAACATTATACATCAGATTTGCAAAATCCAGGAGTTGAGTAGTGGAGACATAAAAGCCCATTAAGGCACAGTTTCTAGATACAATCAGGATACGAAGTTAAATTTGAATTTCAGATAAATAGCACATAATTTTTAGTATAAGTATGTCCTTAACTCTCTGGCTGAGCCAGCTGTCCCAGCCACTCTGGCTGCTATGTTAATGTATGCACTATTTCCACTGCTTCCCATTTCTACACAGCCATCCCCAATTCCTGACACTGGGGCTCAGGAAGTGGTTGGACTGACTTCCTTTCCTCATACGGATCAATTTTAAAATCCTATGTTAGTCACTGGGGCACAGAGACCTGGTGTGGTATTGCCATATAAGACCTGACAGGGCACCCAGTTTGAACCAGGAACCACTCTGGGCACAGGACAATTTCTTCTACATTATCCCATAGGGGACCTAAATTCAAATAGCCAGTAGTATGGGTTTAACAAAATTAAAGAAATCCAGCAAAAAACAAATAAAGACCACCTTTGAATTTTTGGAAAGGATTTATCAGGTCTACAGCAGATTCCAAGGCCCCTGAGAATGCTAGAATGATGAATATGATAAAACTGCAAAAATTAGATGATGTATTTGAAATAAACCCTTCTCAATTGGTAGATGTTGCTCTTAAAGTGTTAAACAACAGGAAAACACTCATTCTGGAAACTCATCCCTTTACCCAAGGTTGCCCTTATAGCCTTCATCATCACCTCACTCAGCTCATGTTTTTGCTTCCTTGATCCTACACTGTCCCTCTTTGTTTTAGAGAAGTTTAATTTACCAGCTGGGTATGTGGGACTTGTATTAGTGCCAAACTATTCTATGCCATTTCTTCACCACCATTCAGCCTACTCAGTAATAAAATGCCACATCTAAAGAAATGGCTTCTGATATTTAGAAACTTAATCAGGTTGCTTTTGAGAGAACAGATTTTTATATTGGTATCAGCAACTTCCACTGACTTATTTTCTATGATGTGCTATTCAATCCTTCCACTTTTTTTTCCCCAAGAAGGCTGGAAAGATCATTAGTATGATCCTTGGATATCATGCTTTGTTGGACTTGCTGGCATCTTTGGTATTTGAAAAGTATCATGTACATATTGGAGTAAAATGTGTGTTTGTATCAAGAATATTTGTCTCAGGAGAAATTACAGTTCTCTTTGTTGTATTGGACCAAGTTCTAAAAGGACCAGCATTTATTGCTATGTATTTTCTAATGAGAATAACTGATTCAATACCTTTTGCTGCAGCAATAACTTCATCTTCTTCTATCCTTACAAAGGCATTTCCAAATAATGTGGCTACAGTTTTGGGAAGCCTTGACACTTTTTCTGGACTAGGACTAATGCTAGGGCTTCCTTTAGGTGGCTTCTTGTATCAATTCTTTGCCTATGCAGTGCCTTTTATTTTTCTGGGATACATAGTTCTACCCATCAACATGTACATTATACATAATTATGAGTCTGATCCAGGAAAACAATTAAATAGGACAGGTGCCTCTCATATGGTAAAAAGAGAGAAACATTCTGATGAATGAAGAGGCCCAGGGGCTCCCTTGGACTTGAGGCACCCAATTCCAATTTTCCCACAGGAGCCCTGAGTAACTTTGACAAGTGGTAGGGGCAAGTGGTATGGGAATCCGAGAAAGGCTGCCTCTTTGGTATTTCAACTGGTATTGTGTACTGCTATCAACTCTTTGGGGAAAAAATGGCCAAAATGAAGCCCTGTCAAAATTTGCTGTCTCTGGTCCTTCAAACACTTGAAAAATAGTGATGACATTCAAAGAAAATAAAGTTGAATTACAGGTCTTGCTATTGCCATTAAAAACAATCTAAACAGAAGACTTGGTTTTACCTAGGTGTGTACTTGAATATTCTGTACCTGAGGAATTCTTGGGTAACAAACTAAATAGAAATTGGAGTTCAGACATATTCTGTACCTGAGGCATCTGACCACTGTCACTGTGCCAAACAAAAGAGCAGCTGCAGTGAATGGTTATTCAGCATGCACCACTTACAGAGTTTAGTTTCATCTCTGCATACAGGGTTTTTTCTAATCTTTTTACATATTTAGTGGTTATGACCCAATATGTCACAAGTTAATTTAACCATAAGTTTAGTCTAAATAAAATATGTAACGTTACTTAAATTTTGAAATCAAATTTTAACTATTTACAGGATTGTTTAAA
This sequence comes from Camelus ferus, assembly GCF_009834535.1. NCBI lineage: Eukaryota > Metazoa > Chordata > Mammalia > Artiodactyla > Camelidae > Camelus > Camelus ferus. The sequence goes on from NC_045732.1 coordinate 3,494,441, forward strand.
TTCCAGTTTTCCAGACATGTGAGCTTTCCCTTCACTCATCTTGCAGATGCATATTAAGGACTTAGTGTTAGGATCTACATATTTGGGGCACTAAAAGACAAATGACTTACAAATATGTTTCACTCATATTTTGTTCTAGGACTGGCACTGCTATCAATGGAAAGTATTTGTAACCAATCTGTTATTGAGAAATTAATCATATTTTTGCATTTCAGCCAAAATAAAGACTACAGCTAATATTCTGTAAGATACAGCTAATCTTAAAACCTGAAATTCATGTGTTTCATATGATCTGAACAGTGTTTTCCAATTTAAATTAAAAATGCAATATAGATTCAGAAAGCTCCATATTTTTCTAACAACTTCACTTTATACTATTTTGTTGGGTTGCATAAAGAAGGAATTGCATTTGTATTAAAAGCTTAAGAAAGCTATTAGTTGAGTTTACTGCATGAGTTTGAGTTTACATGATTGCAGATGAATGTATACCCATTTAAAAGAAAAGATGGACACTATTTTAAAGTGATCTTTAATATGTTTTTATATAAATGAATTTGAAATACAGTTTACTTTGGTGGTCTTTACTTATAAAGTCCCATAAGTCTTGTATTTGTTTCTCATAAGTGAAACCCTGGACCATGACTTAATGTTAACTCTTTGCTTTGTCTTTTGGGTGGCCTAACCTATATTAACATGAAGGCTGAATATTTTGAAACTTTTTCCCCAGAAATTACAATAATGATTCACTATTAATAAAAGAAGTACTTTTTGTTGAGTTTTCATGGGCATTTATACAGACATGGAAACAAAGGTTACATATTGGAAATATTGGACACAGTCCAAACTTGTTAACCCCTCCTAAAAGAAATTATCCCTCAATTTGGACTGACTAATACTCTCCAAAGTGATAACAGACTGCTCTAGCATAACTCAGTAAGTGTCTAAAATATTGAAAATTAACCGTAAGATAAATTTATCCCAGAATCAAGAAAAACCCAGAAAATGAATTATACATTAAAAAGGAGTATTGCTAAAATATGTTAAGAGTCTAATTTAACTTGGGATAAGGCCTTGCCAGTTGCCCTGCTATGGATCAGAGTGGCTCCCAGAAGCAGGCTTAAATTAAGTCCCTTTGAAATATCGTGTAGTAGGCCATTCCAGGTGTCTCCCTCGGCAGGAGAATCTATAAATGCTCTAAAAGACTTAGCAGTTGTAAATTATGTTAAAACTTTAGGCACTTTACTAAACTCTGTTCATGAGTTTGCCTCCAACAGGCCTGCCTATCCAACTGAAGTAGTCTTACAACCTTTCTGACCTGGAGACTGAGTCCTACTTAAAACCAGAGAAACAAGGGCCTGAACATCAGCTGACTACAAGGTGGAGAGGACCACACATGGTATTACTATGCACTCATCTGTCAAGTTAGCTGGAGTAAAGCTGTGGAGTCATCACACTTGGACTAAAGCAGCACCACCGTCATCAGAATCAAACCCAATCCCTGAGAGGCCTGAGGAGCAATGGTTTTGTGAACCCTTAGAAGACAAGGTTACTCTTTTAAAAAGATAAGTATTGAGATTATAATTTCATTGTAGCTTGAAAAAGGTCAACCTATTTGTTTAATCTTATCTAAATGAATAGCACAGGAATCTCGTGTAATTATGGTACAGTAAAAAATTAACATTAATAGATATATATAGGGAACTGGAACCAAAACTCCAAGTAATTCAACAAAGTACTAAGAAGTTTTGTCAGGTTCAAATAGTTGTAAATAAAGGGAAAAAAAGATTATTATACTACTGACTAAAGATTCTAAGGAATGTTCCCAGTCCAAAGCTAATCAATTCCATTCCATAATCACCCATTCATTGCCCCTGTTCAGCAGGAAGTTGCCAGAATGGTTGTTACACCTTTTCCCACAAGATTGTGGAATGGACATTGACAGTGGGGAATTGTAATAGAAAAGAAAAAATCTGACTCCATATTAGATCTGTTCCTTTGGCTTTAAACCTATGCCCTGTTTTCTAGGCTTAGTCTTGCTGGCTCTGCACTTTTTCTAAAAGAATGTTGCCTATAGCCTGAAATATACAGGATAACCTATTCTCAAGGCGCTAGCCTTGAAGGATATTAAAACTTTTGCACTCTTATAAAGATAACAAGTTGCAGAATAGAGAATAACATTTGTTTTGTTGGAGGTTTTATAAAGGGACACCATGAACTGAACCACATGGACAGCTGCGAGAACAAAGGATTCCAAGAGGAAAGAATTCCTACACCAAGAAGTTTGCAACAACCAACCACACTCTCTGCCCTTTTTAGTATAAAAGGATCTTGAATTCTGACTTGGAGAAGGTGGTTCTCCAGGACATTATTCTGCCATCTTCTTGGTCTGCCAGCTTTCCAAATAAAGTCTCTACTCCTTGCTCCAACACCTCATCTCCTGATTTATTGGGCTGTCATGCAGTGAGCAGAATGAGTTTGGAATTGGTAACAAAAACATTTGACTTTTATGAGGAAGGTGTCAAGACAAGCTGAAGATACCAGTACTTTATAACTTTCTTCACCCAGTGAACAGGATTTACACATTCATATATTCAGGCACAAAAAGATAACATCTGAATGCATATGGGTAACATCTCAGTGAATATATACAATCTGTTGGAATTAATTCTCTTTAAAAAGGTGTCAGTTCCCTCATAGTTACACTTCCATCTTGGAGTAATTTCTTGCTGTTTAATATGAGAGTTGAAGATCAAATATGCAAAGTTTCTAGTACACAGTAGACACTCTGAAATGGTAAATTTTAGAGCCCTAAACTTAACAAAAAATATGACTGGTACTGACCTAATATTACATAAGAAATAGGTTAAATCATTTTTTAGTGACTTCCTCCCAGGCCCTAACAAAGACTGAAAGGAAGCCAGTTTTCTCAAATACTCAGTGGTCTTGGAGCAGTGTTTCTCAGACTTGGCACTACTGACATTTTGAACCAGATTATTCTTTGCTGTGGAGTGAGCTATCCTGTCTGTACATTGTAGTATGTTTAGCCACATTCCTGGCCTCTACCCACTCAATGCAAGTAGCATCTTCACCAACTTGTAACAACCAAAAATGTCTCCAGACATTGTAACATATCCCCTGGGGGACAAAACTGCCCCAGTTGAAAACTATTGCTCCAGAGAAAGAAAGAAAATGTCAAACAATTTGTAACAAAGAAGGGCAGATGTTGTTAATACCCACATTGTGGGAGGCAGAACCTTAGAGAAACTGAGGGAAATCTAAGACAAAAAAGACTTTGTATCCTGTCCAATTCTCCACTTCAGAATACTTTTTTAAAAATAAACTACATGTAGATAATCTCTTCTCATGGGTAAGCATAAAAATTATTAATGGCTCTTTTCAAAAAGTGTGATGATAGTAATAACAGCTAAGACTCATACAGGACTATTATGTCAGGCAGTACTTTTAAGAGTTTTACATTTATAAACTCATTTAATCCTTTCAAAACTCTATAAGGTAGATTCTATTATCAAGTGTATATTTCTTACAGAATATTGGAGGCACAACAAGTTTATGGAATGTTTCCAAGATTACATAGCTAGATTAGTAGGAGAGCTAGGATTTCTAAACTCAGGCAGTCTGTCTCCACAGCCCACCCTTCTAATCACTGTGCTACACAGTCTGCTCTGTGCCAGGTGCTTGATGTGCACTATCTGCAATTTCCATAGCACACCTTCTCCAGGATCTCACAGGTATAGAGAGGTAGACCAAAATTTTCACTACATCTCATTGTCTTTCCACTACATCTCACTGTCTCCCCAATTGTTAGGAAAAGAATGAATGGAGAATAGGGGGTTGAAGGGGATACAGGAACCAAATAGAAAATATCACTGAAATGTTACCAGGAGTGTAAATTAGCATTCTAGATTACTGTAATAAAACAATGAGGAAAAGCAAATGAGAGAACAGAGTAATAAAGACAAGAGGAAAATATAGAAATAATACTATGGTCCACTATCTTTGGGGAACTAGCTACCAATATGATACAGAAATAGATGGCCCTGCCTGAACAACTCTAGAGAGAACAATTGTTTGAGATGCTTAAATCTTTGGATTAAGAATTTCCATCAATATTTGTGTTTGTGCAAATCCTTTTACCTCTGTTCCCTCAAATGTAAAATGGAGATATTACCTAGATAACTGCATGAGTGAGAAAAGATATGTTTAAGCACCAGCATGATATTTGATATGTACTATGGTTAGCCACTCTATTATTATCCTAGAACAGGAACTACATTTCTTCAATTAAAAAATCCCTTAGACAAGAAGCGGCAAGTAGACCTAGGATAAAAAGAAAGAAAGGGAGGGTGAGAAGGAGAGAGAGAGAGAGAGAGCGCCACTGACTGAGAGTCAGTTTGTAAACCACTTCTGAGAGAGAGACATACACAGAGATACAGAGAGACAGATAGAAAATTTCCAAGACTGAAAATCAGCTTATAAACTGCACCTGATTTAGCCCAACAGAATTATTACGCTTAAACAGGACAAATGGACAAGGATGAGTGGTGCCAAAATAGTCCCACTGATATCCACAGCAAATGCGCTGGTATAAGTACTACAACTC